>NW_022196896.1:22364352-22434741 GCF_008632895.1 Mastomys coucha | reverse complement strand
GAGTTTGCTCTTTAAGTGCTTCTACTTGTTTATTTGTATTCTCCTGTATTTCTTTAAGGGAGTTATTCTGTCCTTCTTAAGTTCCTCTATCAGCATTGTGGGATATGCTTTTAGATCCAATTCTTGCTTTTCTATTGTTTTGGAATATCCAGGACTTGCTGCAGTGGGAGTACTAGGTTCAGATGAAGCCAAGTAGTCTTGGTTTCTGTTGGTAGGATTCTTGCGTTTGCCTTTAACCATCTCTTGATTTTTGGTGATAGATGTTCTTAGTGACTCTGACCAGAGCTTGTCCTGTCCCTGACGCCCTGCAAGACCCCTGAGATTCGTGGGGCCTGTGCCTCCCAGCTGGCTGCTCTGGTCTTAGAAACTCACCGGAGAGAAGATGGCGGCTCTCACCAGAGACTCCAGGTCAAGGCGGTCCCTGGAGGCAGACCCTCCACTTGCAAGGAAGGGGCAGCTAAGGTCGCTGATCCACCTCTGTCACTTGGAAGCTGAGAGGATCCTGTCCCTGCTGCCCTGTGGCTCCCCTGCGATTCGTGGGGCCTGTCTGTGCCTCCCAGCTGGCTGCTCCCGGCTTAGGAACTCACTGGAGAGAAGATCTACTATTATTTTTTTAAATGAACATAAATAAAGTCTTTTTGTTTCTTTGTTTTGTTTTTAGTAGAGCTTAAAATCATAGCTGTTACTGTGGTACAAACCTAAAATAAGAACAATTTTTAGACATTGAAGTTCATTGTAATAAGGCTGTACTTCAGTGACCCTCATACCTCTAAAGGATTTTATCTCCATGGTAGCTTAGCTAAGAGTTGACAGTTCTGCTGCATCAAGGAATAAATTGAACGCATGATTTTTGGATACAGATTTCCTGCTATGGTCAAAGATATTTGACTTGAGTGATTGTCATCATTCTCAGCTCACAGAGAACAGGTTACATTTATTTAAGAAATGGTGTGTGTATTAAGATGGTCTATCCATGAAGTCATTCACCAACTGTTTCAATGAACAATGGCTTTGCTTCGAGGGTGGCACAGACATTAGGTGAAGGTAACAATCTGGTTCTTTGGCTGTGGTGATTTTGAAAAGCATTCATCTCAGAGAAAGAGTAACTTAAAAAGTCCTCTTCTTCAAATTTGATACAATAGTTACAAATGTCAAGTAAAGCATTCAGTCTCACTCTTTGTTGTTCTCTTACAAGCCACCTCCCAAGTTAATTGTCTATGTTTCTTTTGACTGTATAAATTTTTTAAATATGTAAGCTGTTCTGAAAAACATAGTATAGTGTAAGAACATCAACTAAACAATCCTACTAATAGAGAGGCTGAGATAAGAGACACCTGATTTCAAGGCCATTATGTGGAACACAGCAAGACACTGTCATGTACAAACAAGCAGAAAGTATATATGGATTGTACAATATTGGACCTATTTCTCCAATTTCCAAATTATAGAGACCACTGGATGACAACCAACAAATTTCTAATTCCTCATATTTTTGGATTTCAATCACTTAGGATATGTTGGTACTATAAATTTTCATATTAAGACATAAAGAAAAAGTAATTGCTACTTCCTGTTACTTTTGTTGTTAGAAGTAGAATTAGGTTTGTGTGGGTTTGTTGAAAGATTACTTTCTTGCTTCTTCTAGAGTGTAGTTTTGCACCTTATGTTGGTGTTTTCCGTCTATTATCCTTTGTAGGGCTGGATTTGTGGAAAGATATTGAATAAATTTGGTTTTGTCATGGAATATCTTAGTTTCATCTATGATAACTGAGAGTTTTGCTGGGTATAGTAGCCTGGGCTGGCATTTGTGTTCTTGTAGGGTTTGTATGACATTTGCCCAGGATCTTCCAGCTTTCATAGTCTCTGGCAAGAAGTCTGGTGTAATTCTGATAGGCCTGCCTTTATATCTTACTTGACCTTTTTCCCTTGCTGCTTTTTGTGGACTCACTCCCCTCAGCC
The DNA here is from genome assembly GCF_008632895.1 of Mastomys coucha. NCBI lineage: Eukaryota > Metazoa > Chordata > Mammalia > Rodentia > Muridae > Mastomys > Mastomys coucha. Next base: position 22,432,782 of record NW_022196896.1, on the reverse strand, counting down.
CAGACAGTTTTGGAAGCAAAACAGTGGCATGGACCCGCCCACCTGTGGAGTGAATCCCTGACTGCCAGGATCAAAGACTGCTGACAACTAGCTCACCTCTGTCGGAATTGCCTTTGAAGTCCCTTCCGCTGGTCTCATGTTTATGTTAAGAGTTTGATTATTGTTGGTTTCGGTTTTGCCTTACTATAAAAACTCTCTGCACCCAAAGTAAAACACACATTGATAAAGTTTTCTTGGTGTCCTCTCTCTGTGTGTCTCCCACCCGCTTATCTCAACAGGTTCTCAATAATCTCCAGTCCGAGATCACCCACGAAGTGTAGGCTCTGCTGGCCGGACTCCAACAGCTTTTAATAGTTTTTCTTTGTTTTGTGCATTTGGTGTTTTGACTATTATGTGACAGGAGGCATTTCTTTTTTGGTCCTATTTATTTGGAATTCTGTAGGCTTCTTGTATGTTCATAGGCATCTCTTTCTTTACGTTAGATAATTTTCTTCTATAATTTTGTTGAAGATATTTACTGGCCTTTTAAGTTGGGAATCTTCACTCTCTTTTCTACCTATTATCCTTAGGTTTGGTCTTCTCTTTATGTCCTGGATTTCCTGGATGTTTTGGATTAGGAGCTCTCAGCATTTTGCATTTTTTGACTGTTATGTCAATGTTTTGTATAGTATCTTCTGTACTTGAGATTCTCTCTTTTATCTCTTGTATTCTGTTGGTGATGCTTGCATCTATGACTCCTGATCTCTTTCCTACATTTTCTAGATCCAAGGTTGTCTCCCTTTGTGATTTCTTTATTGATTCTATTTCCATTTTTATATCCTGGATGGTTTTGTTCAGTTCATTCACCTGATTGGTTGTGTTTTCCTATAGTTCTTTAAGGGATTTTTGTGTTTCCTCTTTAAGGGCTTCTAGTGGTTTACCTGTGTTCTCCTGTACTTCTTTGAGTGAGTTACTTATGTCCTTCCTAAAGTCCTATATCATCATCCTGAGAAGTGATTTTAGATCTGAATCTTGCTTTTCTGGTATGATAGTGTGTCCAGGACTTGCTATGGTGGTAAAATTGGGTTCTAATGATGCCAAATAACCTTGGTTTCTGGTGCTTATGTTCTTATGCTTGCCTCCAGCCATCTGGTTAGCTCTAGTGCTACCTGCCCTGGCTAGATCTGACTGGTGCCTATCCTACCTGTGATGCTGGTTGTGTCAGAACTCCTCAGACTCAAGCTATTTCTGTGATCCTATGATCCTATGATTCTGTGATCCTGTGATCCTGGGTCTGTTAGAGCATCCAGGAATGGATCTTCCTCTGAGTGTTGTGGGACAGGCTGCAAAATTTGTGTCCAAAGTCTGCTCAGAGCACCAGCCCAGATAGACCAGAAGGAACCAGTGCCACTGAGCTGGCAGAGTTCCTGCATGCCTGGGTGCAGCTGGTCCCAGTTATTCCCAATGTTGAGACAGATGTTATGTCCTCACCTCTGATCCTGTGATCCTGGGTTTGTTAGAGTGTCTGGTAGTGGAGCTTCCTATGGGTGTTGTGCAGAATTATTTGCCCAAAGCCTGCTCAGGGCACCAGCCCAGACAGACTGGAAGGAACCTGTGCCACTGGGCTGGTGGAGTTCATGTGTACCTGGGTCCTGCTGGTCCCAGTAAGTCCCAATGTTGGGACAGATGTTATGTCCTCCTAACCTCTTATCCTCTGATCCTGGGCTTGTTAGAGAACCTGGGAGTTGAGCTTCCTCTGGTTGTTGGGTGGAATTTGTGCCTAAGATCTGCTCAGAGCACCAGTCCAGACTGACTTGAAGAAACTATAAGTAAGGAAACTGTGCCACTGGGCTGGCAGAGTTCCTGGTGCTTGGGTCCCACTGGTCCCAGTTACTCCTGGTGTTGGGACAGATGTTGTGTCCTCCTCACCTCTGCTCCTCTCAAGATATGATGTTCTTAATCTACTACTTTAAAAAAAAATTAAAAATCATTAAAAACCTAAATATATCTTCTATCATCTCATTACATTAATCATCTTCTCACTTGTGAATGAAAATTCATATACAATGACAATACAAAGAAATGTGTGTTTAATATGTATTATTTCTAAATAATTATGAGGTATTATGATATTTGATTAATCTAAATATTTGGTAATGAGCAATTTAGGATAACAAACTTTTCTGTGAGTTATGATCTTTCTAATCTGTTTCCTTTGCTCTAGGTACATTAAAATTCCCTTCTAAACTGAAATGCATAAAATAGACTAGTCAACATTATAATAGATCTCAGATCATTTTCATTGCTCTGAGATGAAATTCCACATGTTATTCATCATGCTCAAAGATTCCCATTCCCTCCAGATACAATCAAGCATTAATCTAGTTCCTTTCACCTTACTAATGCATTATGAACATTTTCTTTTAAGCCAGGAACAAACAGCATGCAATCTTTTATGACAACTCTTTTACCTTAGTATAATGTTTCTTCAAGTCCACCATGTTGTAGCATGTATCATTGCATTCATTGAATAGGTAATATTTCATGGTGAGGTGATAATTATTTGAGTTATTTGTTCATTAAGGGACATTTATATTATTTTAAATTTTGGATTTTATGAAATAATATAAACATAAACAATTTTATCTAAGGGTTTTTGTAGATAAATGGTTCTTTTCATAATAATTATATATAGTAGAGGAATGAAATTATAGAACCCTATGGTTATTACATATTTGACTATTCTGAGAACAAATATACAAATGGCAAAATTTCAGGCCATTTTAATTCTTATTTTTAAATAATAATATTTAAATATTTTTAAATATAAGAAGTGGCATATATTTTCTTGTTACTTCTCCATGGGAAAAGTTGGGCCGATTAATATATGAAGGATGAGCATGAAGCCTTTGTCACAGACATGCAATCCACAGGTGAGGACCAGTTCCCACTGTCTCCAAGTTTTCCAGAACCATTCAATGGAACTTGTAGGAGAATGTAAGAGTACAGAGACCTTGCAGGATTAATGAAATGAATCTTATAAGAATATCAAAAGAAACCTGAGGGGTAAGACATGGCTTTGAGGTAGAATAAGATTCAGGGTCACACCCTCTGGAATGTTCTTATGGCTATGTAAGCTAGGTCTTGCAATAGACAGATTCAAAGGAAATATGTAGGTAAAGGTAATAAATTCATCAAGTCAACTAGTATTACCAGTTCTTATAAAGAATACATCACTGTTAGTGATTTGGCTGGTTCTTATGTGATGCAATAAGGTGTAGTTCCTCCAAACATGGAAATCCTATTTTTATTCAATAAATTTCTTTAATTTAGTTCATTTCTAGGTTCCTACTTTATGGATACTTCACTAAGTACTTCATAAAATACCACATATTTTAGAGACAAGTCCAAAAATTAGAAATAAAATCAAGGACTAAAAGATACAAAGGTGTTATTTTATATGGATTCAAGGATTCTCTGCTTATAGACATGTGGTCCACCCCAAGAACCAAGTCTCTCTGTCTCTGAACCAAAACTCTGCCAGTGCTCTGTTACCCAGAGAACAGCAACTGAGCTTCTCCTAAAGTTAGACTATATAGCCAATATTGACAATATTGATATGTCAAAAGGAAAAGCGCATGTTAATGACTCTTGCCTGTTCAGGAGATTCTAAGAGTCAATGTAAGTTAATATATGTGTGTGCGTATTCACCCTCTTTATTATGTAAGGGTATAGAGAAAATAGTATTATTCACCCTCACTATTTTTATGCATATATATATGCTTTACATTGAAAATATTGAAGGAGAATAAATGATAATAAAAGAAAAATACATGACCCCAATGTGTCTATACATCCATTAAGTGAGTTATCTGCAAATGTAAGTCACTGGGAACAATCGGCAGGAAATCAATGATTTCACTTTAATATGTCTAGAGAAAGATGATTGAAGCAACTAGCTGAACTACTGTAATATTACTATTTTACACTCTGTACAAGTATGATACAGACACAATTAAATATATCCAATTATTTGTTAGATTATTTGAATTATTACTTTCTATGTATAATAAGCATGTCTTATGGGGAATGGAGGAAGCCCTTAGAGAATGTGTTTTATTGATCAGAATCAATGCCTCAGAGCTATGAGAACTGCACCAGCCTTCCTCTGCTCCATCTGGGAATGGTCACAGAGTAGACAGAAAACATCCAAGACACCTTACTATACCTCCTGAATAATTAGAATTTGAAAGTGCTCATCAAACCATACCTCACATAGAGACTAGCTAACCCCTGCTTCCTGAGCTGTGTCATAAAAACACTGGGTGTGGGGTTGGTGTAGTTGGTGTTTCTCCATCAGAGAACACACCCAGATCCAGCTTATGCCTGTGGTTGTCTGTCTGTCCTTTCTTCATTCCTTCACGGCTCCTGTTGCCTCACTGAGTTTCCAAAACAAAGTTCTGCTAGATGTGGCAATGTCTTATGTTTCATTTCATAGGCCTTTTGGTAAGTGATTTTTAATTACAAGAAATGTTACTTCTTTTGTTAAAATGGTCCTGGTCCTGAGAAGGAGAGGAGTACTGGGACAGAGAAGCAGGAGTGGGTGGGTTGGTGAGAAGGGTAAGGGAGGGATGTGATAGGAGTTTTTGGAGGGGAAACCAGAAAGGGGATAATGTTTGAAATGTAAATAAAGAAAATGTCTAATAAAAAGAAAAAAATAGAATCATAAAATATATAAGCCAGCAAAGGTTTAAAATTTTCATAACATTGAGAATTCATGAAACCTTGAACTAGTTTGTGTAGTTGATTAAATTGTTTTAATTTGCTATTTCTCATACATTGATAGAGTAGAAGTACTTAACACTGATGATTTTAGTTCCTTCTAACAATCTGTATACAATTAAGTATTTCATATCACAAAATGAAATTTTATGGATTGGACTGTGTTGGTTGCTAATAGATTAGTGCTCACTTCACCTTATTCATCAGGATTACACAGTTCATCCACCTAACTGGCAGCTTTATAACTTAATTTCTGCAAAGGCCACCTGTGTGTATTGTGATAGCTCCTTAAGCCAGGGTTTTATCTCTCCATTCTTTGACTGTCAGATAAGTAAAGCCAAGTTTCTTCTTGAAATCAGAACTGATTCTACTGTGTCCAACGAGGATTTTTTTTTTAATCTCAGAATATAAATAGTTTAAAGAAACGTTTCCCCTACTGTAAATGGCACACAGATGGTGCTTCACTGTGCTCTAAATCAATTCCAAAAATGTGCAACATCCGCAAGGAGAAGAGGAGGCTGAAGTTCCATGAAATCCTTAGAACTTGAAAATAGTTTTTTAGATTTAGATTGGAATTGTATTATTTAAAAAGTTGTATGGATAGAAAAAAAGGTATTCCTAAGAAATAACTTTGAAGACATTTAACCATGTCTACTAAACTGTTTTAATTTGTGTTATATACTATTCCGTGGATAGGAAGAATAAATACTCATATATTTCTGACTTCACCCCCCATACTCTGGCTAGCATTTGTGTTCACAGATGGAGCTTTTAACAATTTTATTTGGATTCCATTCTTCCTCAAAAGATTTATCATCTGTTTCTAGAATTCTATCTATATGTTTTTTTTAAAGTTTAGTTATTCCCCTTTCTTTTCATGTCTCTTCTACTTCACACCGTTTCTTTATACTTAACTTTAAAACCGGATGGTGATAAAAGTGAGAGAGAAGCAGGTGAGTAAATCAGAGAATAAAGGAAGACAGGAGCAATAGAAAGGAAGATAGGGACTCATAATTCTGGGAAGAGTTGACGTGTGCCAAAAAGTTCTAGCGCGCGCGCGTGAGAGAGAGAGAGAGAGAGAGAGAGAGAGAGAGAGAGAGGAAGAAGGAGGAGGAGGAGGAAGAGGAAGAAGAAGAGGAAGAAGAAGAAGAAGAAGAAGAAGAAGGAGGAGGAGGAGGAGGAGGAGGAGGAGGAGGAGGAGAAGAAGAAGAAGAAGAAGAAGAAGAAGAAGAAGAAGAAGAAGAAGAAGAAGAAGAAGAAGAAGAAGAAAGAGAAAGAAAACAACTGTCACAACTTACTTCAGTGATCCATAAGGTGTGCCAGTATTAACAGCCCTGAGATTGTTGGAATCTAAGAAACATAGTAATAATGTTAATCAAAGCACACAGTATCTGGTTAGATACTGTCTTGTTCTGAACAAATATGTGAATCTGAGTTCTCAGAATCAGCTAAGGATCCCAAATCAAAAAGATAAATCACATTGCACACCTTTTGAAAATTTCAAATGGATACCTGCCTACTACTGCAAAAGTTTCCTAACACACACACACACGCACACACACATATATATATATATACATATATATATATATACTTAACTCTATAAATTTTGTTAAAATATAGTTATAACTCAGTGTTGTCTTGTAACATGGCAACAATGCTCCTACTAGAGGCCAACCATTAAAAAGCTTCATACAAGGAATGAATTAGCTCTTTGGGAAGTGGTAGCTAGTCGAGTCCTACAGATCCCCAAACATTACAGGCCAATGCTTTTAGCTACCCTCTAGAACTTTAAGCATAGACCCTATTACTGAAGATATCATTTAGTTGAGTCATGGATCCTGGATGAGTCAAGCTGGTACTGTGCAAAAAACCTCATTCCTGTTGGCTAGCTTTCATCGCACTGGATACTGTCTGTACATTAATAGAGGGAAAAAGTAATTATTATTTTTATCCAGCCATGAGCTCTGTGAGCTATAGCAATGATGGGCCTGGGAAGACAAGCGCCAGGTACAATAGTGACATGAATAACACTAAAATAACCAACCATGCTATGATTGGATTCAAGTCCACTCTACAAAATGATACTCATATCAGGCACTTGTATTGGTCCACGAACCTGTTGCTACATAAGTTACACATCCTAAGAAAGAACCTACGATTATTATTCTGCTGATTGGATGCAGAATTAGGTTGACTCTTAATGACATTGTTATCATAGATTATTGACTCTTTTCAACCTTATCAGGGAAATTGCTCTTTGCAGTAGACAGTAGAGAGGCGCAAGCACTCAAAGTGAGGAGAGTTAATATTCTGTGGGTGTATCAGTCCTAAATAGAATATCTATTTAATGCCTCTCCTCCCAGTGCTCAGAGATCATTGTGGAATACAGAGGAGAAAGAATGGAAGAGCCAGAGGCCAGGATAACTACAAGGAAACACTATCTTCTGGACACATCAAGGCTGTGGAACATATTAACTCATAGTGGTGTGACAGCACATACCAAACCTTTATAAGCTCAAGCCAGAAGACTTCCAGTGTGGATAGGTAAAAGAGCACAAAGTCCCATCTCTCACCAAGGAGATATTGGCAATTGATAGCTTCTTGGAAAGGCAGTGTCCAGCTGCTTTAAGAGTGTAGCCGCTGGAAAGTTGACAACACTCCAGTGAAGGCCACACCATTCTTATGTATATATATTCACATATATTCACATATAAGAATATATTCACATATATTCTTAAAGAGTACATGGTTATAACAAATTTGACTTGAAGGTTATTAAAATAAAAGAGCCTAGCTTTGGTTGGGTAGTGAAGGATAAGTGGAAGTTGGAGGAGTTGAGGGTGAATATAATCAAAATACATTGTATAAAATTCTCCAAGTATTGATAAAAATTAAAAATAAATAAAAAACAAAACTAGGAAAAGAAATAAATAGCTGATGAAGGAATAAGTGGTAAATGGCCCCTGATCACAAGAAATCACTAGGTAAAGATTTACAAAGAATGTCTATTTACCTCAAGAAACTTTAGGGTTATTGATCTTTTGCTGTGGTCTATAGTTCATCATGTCATTTTTCCCATTGTTAAAGGTGCTATTTTGTTATTTAGGTGGATGTAAAACTATGTGAACATCATTTGTTAAGCAGACTTCTTTCTCTACCTAATTGCCTTCAATTGAAGTAATTAACATATGTCAGTCTATTTGGCACCCTAGTCTGTGCCAAAGAACTCCATGATATTTTTATGCCAATTCTGTATTACATACAATAAAGCTGTATGGTAAGTAGAGCTAAATTCTAAATTAGCAACCTCTAACCTTAGTATTTTACATGCCCACACTTTCCTTCACACTACTGCTAGCTATTTAAGTACTTGAGGTTTCTATATAAATTTTAAAATAAACTTACCTACCAAATACTTTTGGGTTCCTACCAAATAATTTTGTTTTCTTCAAAGTAGTGTACATAGCATGTATGGGTCATTTATAATTCAATTTGTTAGTCTCTGTCTTTGAATTGTTGTAATTAGGCAATTTGCATAAAGGACTTATGATATGACTGGGATTAAATAAATAACTGTTGTTTCTTGTATGTTGTCTTGGTTTCTTTTTCCTATGTTCCTGGGTATCTTCTGAATTGAGTATTTTAGCAATTCTTTTTGTTTCTGTTATAGGCTTACTAGCACTATATTACTGTCTCATTTCTTTATTGCTCGGCATTTGACAATATGCATTTTTTAATTTACCTTAGTTTATCTTCAGACAGTAATATATCATATTCACACACTCTGCATTCTTTTTAGTCGTATACTTCATCCTTCCCTCTTCCATCTGTGAAGTCTTGGTTCTGTTACTGATACCAATTGTCTTTTTTTTTTTTTTTTTTTTTTTTTTTTTTTTTTTTTTTTTTGGTATTTTCGAGACAGGGTTTCTCTGTATAGCTCTGGCTGTCCTGGAACTCACTCTGTAGACCAGGCTGGCCTTGAACTCAGAAATCCACCTGCCTCTGCTTCCCAAGTGCTGGGATTAAAGGCATGCACCACCATCGCCCGGCTCAATTGTCTTTTTAAATAGAAAGAAAACATTTCTATTTGCCTACATTTTTACTATTTCTGATGCACGTTTCATTTGGGGGTAAACAGAATTTTCATCTGTTCTCATCTGGTTTCATCTTTATGTCCATAAAACTTGTTTTTAATATTTTGTATTACCAGTATACTCATGGTAATTTCTTGCAGGTTCCTTTTTAGTTTTGGCAATAGTTTATATACCTTCTTTTAAAAGAAGCTTTGTAGAATAGAGATCCCTGTTGACAAGCACATTTGCATTGCTTTTTTACATACTTGTCAGTCATCTAGTCATGATTATTTTCTAGATTCTTTACTTTGAGGCGGGCAAAGACCCTAAAAATTAGTAGACCAATATAATTGAAACACTAATAAAATAGCGTCACAGTAAAAATGGAGGCATAGTCAGCCATCTTCAATTTTTATCACTAGTAGCTAAAAATTTCCTTCTCTACACTACCTGGGGTGATATATCCACTATCTTTTCCTTTAAGATGTAGACATTAGACCTCTAAAAGTTTATATTTTACCCACGGAAGGAGTTGCAGAGATTAACTATGGAGCAGAGTCTGAAGGAAGGGCAAGCCAGCCTAAATATATCTATCTCCTGAGAGGCTCTGACAGTACCTGACTAATACAGATGTAGAGGCTCACAGCCATCTATTGAACTGAGCACAGGGTCCCCAGTGAAGGAGTTAGAGAAAGGACCAATGGAGCTGAGGGGTTTGCAGCCCCTTAAGATGAACAACAATATGAACTAAGTAGTACCCTCAGAGCTCCCAGGGTCTCAACCACCAACCAAAGACTGCACATGGAGGGGTCTGATTGTTCAGGCAGCATGTGTATAGTAGAGGATTGCAAATTCGATCATCAATAGGAGGAGAGGACCTCGGCCCTGTGAAGGTTCTGTGCCAGGGCCAGAAAGTGGGAGAGGGCGGGGTGGCAGGCATGGGGAAGGGGGAGGCAACAGGGGTTTGTTTTTTTTGTTTTTGTTTGTTTCTTTGTTTTGGAGGGGAAACTGGGAATGGAGAAATTTACATGTAAATAAAGAAAATATCTAAAAAAAAAAGTTTATATTTTATCATATTTTAAGGGGTGATAAGTTTTATACATGTCATGAACCCATTATATTACTAGTTTTGGTGGTGTCTTCATTCTGGAGTAGATACTGTCTGTTTGCACCAGTAGTTTAGTGGACAGCTGAGGACACTGAATCTGCTTCCCTTCTACTTTTTTTTCTTATGGGTGCTTTTAGAATACCAAACTTCTTATTCTTTCAAAGAAGTAAATTTTGACTGTTTCTACGTATTATTCCTTTAGTATCTTTTCACTACACTTTGCCCTGCTAAGTATGATTTCTGGCTTCCTACTCTTTTGGTACTTGTCACCTTCTTTTCTATATCCTCTGTAAGACCTTGAGCTAGCTACATCATTAGCTTATTTACTTGTGGTGCCATTTAGTTTTAATATGAGCACTTATAGCTAGAAACTTTCTTCTTAGACGTATCTTAGCTTTTTCTCCAAAGGTCAGGTAAATTTTTTTTTTAATATTTACCTGATTCTTGGTATTTGTAAATTTCATCTCTTGATTTCTTAAATGATACAATAATGTGCTATTACCTCCCCTTATTTGTATGTAGTTTCTTTTGCCATTGACTCTAGCTGTATTTAAAAATTATCTGATAAGATTACAAAAGTTATTTTGATTTCTTTATTTGTTAAGGATTATTTTATGACCTAGAATGGGTCTATTTAGAAAAAGTTTCATAGACTAGTGTGTGTCTGTCAACTTCATTTAATCTATGGTATAATTTGACTCTGAAGTTTCTAGTTCTCTTTCGTTTCTTCTTTCTTTAATCTTTTTTCTCTTTCTTTTTTCTTAGCAGTGCTAGGAATAGAAACTCAAGTCTTGTGAATGTTAGTCAACTGCTTTACTACTGTGCTGTATCTAAAACCCAAATTCATTTTTTTCTCACTTTTGTTGTTGTTGTCGTTTTTGTTTTGTGCAGGAGAAGATGAGAGTTCTACATGTTCATCGGAAGGCTGCTAGCAGAATACTGGATTCCAGTCAGCTAGGATGAGAGTCTTAAAGCCCACAGCCACAGTGACATATATACTCCAACAAGGCCATGTATTTTTTCTTTTTTTTTTTCTTTTTATTAGATATTTTCTTTATTTACATGTCATATGATTTCCCCTTTCCCAGTTTCCCCTGCAAACAAACAAACAAACAAAAACAACAAGAACAAACCCCTGTTGCTTCACTCCTCCCCATGCTTGCCACTCCACCCTCTCCCACTTATTGGCCCTGGCATTCCCCTACACTGGGGCACAGAAACTTCACAGGGCCAAGGGCCTCTCCTCCCAATGATAATCAACTTTGCAATCCTCTACTATACACATACTGTAAGAACAATCAGTCCCACCATGTGTACTCCTTGGTTGGTGGTTGTGTCCCTGGGAGCTGTGAGGGTACTAGTTAGCTCATATTGTTGTTCATCCTAAGGGGCTGTAAACCCTTCAGCTCCTTTGGTCCTTTCTCTAACTCCTTCATTGGGGACCCTGTACTCAGTTCAATGGATGGCTGTGAGCCTCTATATCTGTTAGTCAGGTACTGTCAGAGCCTCTCATTTTCTAATAGTGCCATTCCTTGGGCTAAAGCTTATACAAACTATCATAGTTATTTTCTTTGTTTTACTTATGCTGAAGTCAGAGGATTGATTCAGTCTTATTAATAATTATTCACTGCACCAATGACTTCAAATTCCTTCAGTAAAGGACAACAGACTTCAATGCTAGGCATGTTATGAAAATATTCACAGGTAGCGGATGCTGTGGGTTTTACACAATACTTGTACTGCATCTTCAGCTTTCATCAGACCATGTTGTGATGTAGTGATATCTCTAAAGTTTTTTTTCCTGCATGCTTAGGCTTGTTCCTCAAGCTGTTTTGCTATATATGGCTTATTTGTCACCACATACCATTAAAACTGGAATAATAAATATTCAGCAAGTGAATGAAATCTAAGCAGATCCTCAATGAAATCTTTTAAATTAAAACACACCACTAAAACCAGATCTACTATATGTTAACAACAATACACAAACTGAATATGTTTTCTAATCATTTAGTAGGCAATACTCTAAGGACAGAAATTATTTGGCTAAATGTTTTAATTTAGTTTAACAATAAATACTTCTATGACAAAATCATTACTCAAGCATTATTAAACTTCATCGTATAAAATAAAAACCAACCAGAAATTCTCTTCTCATTGCATTGAAGTCTAAAATGGACTTTTTGGTGTATTTGAGGGGAACATAATCCCTGAAAGTTTACACAAATTTTTTCATTCCAAAAGTGGCACAAAAAGTATCCAAACTGGATTCCTGCCAACGGAAAGGGATTTAAAGCAGGGTGTTCTGACCCAAATGACTCCAATTTGCTTTTAGACATTTGGTGTTTTAACAAACAAAATGCCCATTAATTTAAGCCATCTGGGAAGTGCTTCTGTGCTTGCACCATAAAGTGGAGGATTTTCTGCCTTGCTATCCTCGGCAGGATATGCTAAGAATTTAACAGAAGGCAAGAGAATCTCAACCTATGACCCATTCATCTTCTCTGACAACAGCTCTTTCTGGGCTTTCCTGACATTCTCCCTTCGGTTACCTCTGTTTCTCCCCTTCTCTTCTTTATTCTCTCGCATGTTCTCCACTGAAAATTCTTCCACGACCACAGTTCCTATGGCCCTTCACAGGAAAGCAGTACTTTTAGATGTCTGTAATTCAAAACACATTCTTCCTATATATGACTTTTCCCAACATTTGTTTTCAGATTAAATTTATGTAGTCTTTAAAACCCATTTAGCCCATCCTAAGCTGTCATGCTCATCAAAAGTATAAACATTTAGTAGACTCAGTAAAGTTAAGTTTTCCCCAAGCCTCCCTCCCAAAAGTCCTGATATGTCAAATGTATATGTCTATGTTTGGCAGATTGAACTTTGCAAACTGCAACCTAATATACTGGTTTCTTGTAGTTATTCTATATACACCCATTGTTTCTAAGTTACTAATATATGTAATCACGACACTGCTATATTAAATTTTTAAAAATCAAAAGATTATTTCATGAAGCACCAAATTATTTTTTCACCCACCATATATCCATAGAGTAAATTTTTATATACCCATTTTTCTCAGTTCTCCTGCAGTAGGCTTTTGTTGTTGATGTTGTTTGATTGGGGTTTTTTGTTTGTTTTTTCAAGACAGGGTTTCTCTCTACAGCCCTGGCTGTCTGTGAACTCACTCTGTAAACCAAGCTGGCCTCAAACTCAGAAATCTGACTACATCTGCTGCCGAAGTTCTGGGATTAAAGGCATGCACCACCACTGCCCAACAAAAATAAGTTTTTACTTGATTTACTTTTGCCTTGAATATAAGTTTTCAAATACCTATAGTGTTTTGTTGCTGACAAACACAATGCCTTGTTGTGCCCGTGTTCCTAGGATCAATCTCAGGACATCCTCTCCTGCCACTTGGTCATTTAAATACAATAGAAGAGCTCTGCTTCAAGAACCCCAGGGAGAACTTTGAGAATATCCAAAAGGAAGAATAGTCTTCATCATTTTGCTTGCACAGTTCTTCTTGCCCTCATCCCCTAAATCTGGCTGAGAAACCTTAGTATGCTGAAGACCTTGTATGGTCTTCATCATGCTATGTATAGATTACATTATATGGCAAGTAATGGAGTGCTACTTTTATGAACACCCTTTATTCATATATGTTGATATTGAAGACTGTAAATGCAGATTTGCTAAGCATCATGACAAAGAGTTCAGTGACATATCATTAACATGCAATATTTTCTAATATACATTGCTACCATTAATGCTCTAACAAGAACAAGAGCTACAAAATCAGAAGGAGATGGAAGTTTTCAAGAGCTATGCCTGAGTCATTTAGCTGAAAACACCTGGGATTATGCTATTCTCACAAACATGAAAATGCTTACCCTGCTGCTGGCACCCTTGGGATTTCCCTCACGCTGCCCTTCTCATCTGCAATGTCTTCTTTTCTCACCTCTATCAATTCAAACTTGACCTTTGCTTTAAGGCTCAGCTGGAACGCAACCCCTCTAACGGAGCCTCTATCAATCTTTCATTCCTTGGAACATCTAAAGCAATTACAGAACGTGCAGGTTAGTGCTTGTATTCCATTACGTATTTCTCAGGACTGCCTAATAAAAGTTACTTTTCCTTCAACCACCAGAGCAAGGTATTCCTTGTAACATCTGTGGTAACTGTGCTAACTTCATTTTGATCCTGTTTATATTATGGAGACAGCTAAGGAAATCACTAATTATAATATTTTCTTAATTTTAAATAATCTACTATTTTACTGACAGATTAAAAACAGCCAAATTCTACTATTAGTTTATTGATCATATATACAAAATATGCACATAAATATAATTTACCTATTAATAATTCCTTAATTGGCTCTGATAATTATGACATAATTTAATAGAAAAGTGAGGATTTTTAGATAAAAGTCTTTAACAGGAACTTAATTTTTAGATTTGTTGCCTCAAAAATGAGGATTAGAAACTTATCTGAGGAAAACATCCATAAGGAAGTAATTATGAAGCATAATATACTTTCTATTGCTTTGGAAAAATCTATAACTTCATCAGGAAAAGTAAAGCCGTGGCTACAGCATCATATAACTGGTTTATTTGTGTTTTTCTTTTGTCAACAGCTATGTTAGCATCTGGTAGATAATGTTAATGTCTATATGATACAGAAATATTACAAAAGCAGCCAATTAACATCCAGAAAAAAACCTCTATGACTCATTCTGGACATTTGGTGCTGAATAACAAATCTAACATTTGTTGGAAACAACCATATTGATATTTGGAAAGGAGTTTACACTTTAGTTCATCAAAAAAAGCCCAACAATGGCAGAAGAGAAAGAGCAATCTGTGTTATGTCCTTGCCAAGAGACACCTGGCCCTCTAAAGCATTCCTTGCTTATGGAGACAGACCTACCCATGCTTGGGGCAGGTGACAGTCAGCTGAGGGGAGGGAAATACTTTATTGATCGTGAAAAGAAATGGTCTAAAGAAACTTCTACCTTTACAGACACAAGCTCAGCTTAAGATGGCTGTTGGACTGCATGTGATGAATTGATTCAGGGAAGGACACGGGGAAACTCTTTGAGCAGAAAAGCCCCCATTCAGCATCTTCCTGTTACTTAAAGGTACAGAGAAGGGTATCGAGCTAAGCCATGGTAAGCTATCTTCTGCTTTATCCTCGTTATAGCATAATTCTTTCTCTGTGGTTGATAAGAATTAAAATTCAGTCAGTTTCCACTGAGGTATATGAGCAGTAAATTAAACACTCTGACACTTTCTAAAACCACCTTGAGGTAAAAGCCCGCATCTGCTGCTGAAGGAAAAAGAATCTTGGAAAGACTTGGATTCAAGTTTTGCCTTGCTTGTAAGCTGGTTCTGATCTGATATGAACTAGCTATATTGTCATGGGTTAGCTGCTTTATTTCCTAATATAAATGAGATTCTGCTACGACTTTCATCTTCCCAAAGTGAAATTAAATGAAAAAGACGAATAGTCATTGTAAACCACAGAAGATGGAAGGTAAATTTAAATTGCAGCAACCTGACTTCATTTCGCTCCCTTCTTTGGAGAATAATGCACTGTCTGGAGGCCAGGACTGCTCTACTCAGCATAACTGCAATAACTCAGGGCCGCCCTGAAAGCATACTGTTGGGAATGTTTACTGTCAAACTGAATAAGGCACCTGCACATTTGATTCGTTTGCTGCGGAACATTAATGATGTGTAGGCAGATTTTATCTTCATGTGTTTACATCTGGTCATCCAAGAGAAACATTTTTAAAAATTAGAAGTTTTCAAATGTTTAAGCAAAGCTCAAGAAGTAGAGAGTGCCAAGCAAATATGGCAAACACATTAAGAACTAAACAAATAAGCTTACTCCAGTGTGACCCAATATGTAGAGTAGACAGGTTGCCACATTCCAAGATTCTTAAATGCTATAGGAGAGCTCAGAACTCAGACTTTCCATATCTATCTCATAGAGTTACTTCTGCGATGTTTACAACTAGCCAGTCAACGCCACCCACACGCCTCAGAAGCATTTTCCACAGATTTTTCATCTACCATGACAACTTTTTCTAGGTTCCTTCTGACCTTTGCCCGGAGGGATCAGAGATTGTTCTATCAGCTTCTGAGTCCTTGTTGTGAGATTCATTGACTATCTCCTATGAAAAAACAATGACTCAAATGAGTAGTATTTCAGATTATGTTTTCTTTCTGTGTTTTGGGATATTCACATTCACAGAATCAAAGTGGGATGGCTCTGGGAGGGAACTCTCTACATACCCAACCTGAAAGGGACTTTATGCTGTGTGTGGTGGGCCTTTGTTCTGACTGCTACTATTCATAGAAAGTCAAGAGATTTTATATTTCAGAGAGATGTCCAGCCTACAACAGAGAATCATGTAGAGGTGGATAGAAAGGTGGCATAAAAAATGTTTTTTTGCCTAAGTATCCAGAATTTTAAATACTTCAGAAGTCATTTAAATTAGTATAGTTTTGCAATAGCTGATTTGGAATATATTTTATCTGTAGTCACCTTAAAATAGTGATATATTTTTGCTTCTATTTATTAACACATATTAAAAAATGTTGAGAAATTACACAATTTTGGATTTAAGTTATCCTTATGGGCTCCAACATGCTGTTTTTACTCCCATCCTACTGTCTTTTCCTCAAGGGAAACTGAGGCCTTCACCAAGAAAATAAGGTTGTAAATGTTTCTTCATACAGGTGGGAAACTGAACACATTGGTTGTCAGGAACTGGATGAAGGAGAAGAAAAGTTGAAAAACAAAGTTCTAGTGTAACATTTGGACATTGAAGAAAGAAATGTAACTCTTCCATTTGTTATTTTAACATATTTTTGGAGCAGGCATTCTTCCCGTTTGACTTATTAAGTAAGTGTCTTACTAAGTTTCCTTCCCCCAAGTGGCTTAGTGGGATACTGAGACTGTTACCTATTCACCCCTACAGTGCACTCCCCTTTTAAACTTTGTATACTTTGATAAATTTGTAAAATCTCAAGGCAGTAAAGTGGCCAAGCCTCTGCCTGAGGAGTTCCAGGTTTCTCCCCTATACCACCCTTTCAGAAAGGATTCCAGCTTCTGTAACTGTCACAAAAGTCATCAATCCCTCAACAGGACACTCCCTAAAGTATGCAATTTTAGGTGAAAAGTCTGAACAAAAGCCACCAATCCCTGAACTTCCCACAGAAACCCACCATTTCCTGAACAGGAAAACCAACTAGTCCCTGAGTTCTCCCAAGCTCAGGACTTGAAATCCCACCAATCGTCACCCTGGAAATCTCTTCCCTAGATAGATCCACCCGACAAGAACCCCTATATAAGCACCGAGCTTTGTCCAGTTCCCTGTTGTCAGCCCCTCCTCGGAGTATAGACAGCCACTCCTCCCTTCACACTGTGGACCCTCCAATAAATATATTTTATAAGATTTACTGTCTGCTGTGACTGTCTCATCAGAAAGAAGCCAAGAAGCAATGAAGAGAAGGAGAGAAGACAGGAAGCGGAGCAGGGCGGAGGCTCCAGAGCTCCTCAGCTCAGGTAGGGATTCCCTCCCCTCATCCTCTGCTGAAGAGACTTCCTCTCACAGCTGTTTAAGGTTCCAGACAAGGATTGACTCTGGATAGAGAGGAGACAGATATGGCCCATAGGAAAATGGTGGCTTATAAAAGTTAAAGAAGGAAACCTCTGTATTAGGATGAGGTGTGTAATTTTAGTTGGGCATGTTAATTAGGTAAGCCAAAGGGGGCTTTGATTGCTGGGCTTTGATACTGTGGTCGCTGGACCCTGGTAGTCAGCCTCAGGAGGAGGAAGTGGTCAAATAAGGGAATAGACCTCGGTACATTAATAGGTTAATGTAATCTGATGGTTTTTAGCAAGTTAGCAAGGTAGAGGGAATGAGGGGAAGGGCAAGGCCGGCCAGAGCCACGCCTGCCACGCTCAGGCTGGCTAGAGTGCCTTCAATCCAGTACCTTGGAATTCAATTTTACAGCCGTGTTTTGGATTATGCTCCCCAGTTCTGACAGAGCTGCATTTCACACAAACATCTCAAGCTGGGGTCACTCCTTTCTTTAACTGCAGTTCACAAGCAGAGGAGAAGCCGCTCTTCAGCTCTGTGACGCACAATTGCATACATTTTGTATGATTTAAGAAGGCTTTCGATAAAAAGCAAAAGTGAAAGAGGACTCGAAGAGAAAATGTGAGGGGTTTGTGTCTGCTTTTCAATTCTACAAGCCCAAGCCACAGAGTCAGTGATCTCCTGACACCTCTTTGTCTTTAGGACAGCACATGATTGTCTGGAGTAGAAATCAACCTTTGCCCCAGCCCTCATTTCTGAGTCCAGTTTACCTCCTGGCAAAGAGGCAATGAGTGTTTTGTGCTTATACCTCTTCGCCTGTCGTCTAGACCCCCAATTCTCTGAGCCTAGAGAAGGGAAATGGCTTTCCCTGACTCTACCTCTCAGAGGGCTCTCAAGTCCCTGATTGATTTTCAGTCAAGATTCTTTGCTTGTTTGGCTCTCCTACTGCTGAATTGTATGGACCAAGGATACTTTGCAGAGACAATGCTGCTCAAGGCTCCTTCAGTATGAACTATCTGTGTGCAATATTTCCCCGACAAGTTCAGTGATAAGCATTAAAACTCCAATGTTGTCGAGGAGGTTTAGATTAGACATAAAATTTCTGCTAAGCTCGTATGTTCATTCAAAAACTGACCTGTACTGTACACATCATTAAAGAACAAAGGACACAGTAGAAGTAGCAAAGAGACAGCTATGTCAGATCCAATGACCAGTGGGGACACAGGGACCCTGTATGTCTGGCTGTGGGGATCTGTTTCAAGAGTTTCTCAAAAGAAAATGGAAGCATGTTTTCTGTATTTTAGAAAAACTTTGAAAACCAACCTTCCAGATAAACGTTCACCACAAAGATGAGAAAATGAAGCCTGAGAAAACTCTACCCTTGATAGCAGATAGAAAACTCTTATAATCCTTTAAAAGGCAGGTTCTGCAGTTTTAGCCAAAATGTAACATGTATGCCACAATGGTGGTGAGTCAGCCACATTATTACCAGCTACCGGCAATACTCTATTTGGATTACTTATCAGGACCATCACTGGTAGAAAACAACTATTCCTAAACACTGATTCTTAATTCCAGCCCAGTAAAAATTCCATTATGCCAATGTCCCTTGTAGTATAGATCTATTTCTATATGAATTTTCATTGCTTCATTTTCTTCAGGTCGATAAAAACACAAGCAAATTTAATATTGAGTACTTATTCAAATTTTACTAATTTACTTAATAGTTATTTACTAAACTTACATTTATTCAAAATTTATTAATTACTATTGTGTGTGGTGGGAGTATTGTGTTCCCATTATAGGACATATATGTGGAAATCAGAAGAAGACTTTGTAAAGTTAGTTCTCTTTCACCATCTTTTGGGTTCAGAGAATCAAACTTGGAAGCCAGGTTCCTGTGGCAAGAAATTTACACAATGAGCTATCACTGGTCTTAAATTTAATTATTTTAGTTCAATGGAATTGTTTAATACTTTCCTTTCAAATAGTTATCAATTCTTCTAAAAAATTATAATATCTAACTGAATTTTAAATATAAACATATTTTATTATCCTCTGTCCTTTAGGGAGTGCAAATTTAAATTAATTAAGCATCATTTGTTAATCTGCCTTAGGTCTGGGTAGGCCCAGACTTGTTTCTTATCAGTAGAATACAGAAAGAATGAGAGGTGATCAGAGCTTTGATTATGTTACTTCTTGTGAAAAGAATGAATTCATTCTTTACATTTTAGGACAAGAAAAAAATTAACTGTTTGGATATAATTAAGGTTTATCATCCACTGGCCATAAAAGCATATTTTAGTTGAGCCCAAACAAAGGACTGTAGAGGTCAGAAACTCCTCTAGACCTTAAGGAAGAAAGCTGTATCCTCTCTGTTGCTATGAGAAATTGAATTCTGGGACAATACATGAGCTTGGAGAAGAACACTCAACATTTAATGATGATACCTGGACTGGAGCCATGAGCAGAAGACCCAGCTACATTGCCCATATTCTGACTCTGGAACCATGGAAACCATAGAAAATTCAGTGATTGTGCCTTGATCCAAGAAATTTAGTAAGTTCTTATGTGTCAATATAAATCCAATGCATTATATTATATGGCACTGACTTTTGTACATAATGAAACATTCTAAGAAGAGGGACATTTTATTTCATTTTTTCAAAGTGGTATCCCAAATACTAGAAGAGCTACTAGAATACAGTAGATGCTCCATGGATATTTGTTGATTAAGCATGCCAATTCACTAGCATAACACTTGTGGCTTCAAAAGACAATTTCCCAAATTTCAATGGTTTAACAGTACAAGCAGGAGATTTTTTTTTTTTTTTTTTTTTTTTTTTTTTTTTTTTTTTTTTTTTTTTTTTTTTTTGCCCAACAAGTAAATGAGAATGTTTATAAGAATGTTTAACCATGGGCTTAACTATCCATGTATTGGAGGCTGTGGCAAGACCCACAAGGATGGAGGCACTAGGCTCTGGGAGAGTGGAACCAATAAATGAGGCAGACTAAAGTCTTGTGCAATAGCCAATTTTATTCAGAACATCAGAAAAATTATACTCTGAGGATTAAGAGGAGTAAAGTGTCAAATAACAAGGTCCCACCTGGCAATGGACAAGTTGCATGTGGCAAACAAACACTTGATTTTTCATAGAGGCATATAAACAAATAACAATAGCCAGTTAGAATAAATGAACAGAAGATAACTCATTCCTATCCCATATCCTGGGAGGGAGGGCACACACTCCAAGAACAACTTCATGTTTTGAAGAAACTGAGGTCACAAGGCTCTTGTTTTATTGTCTGGGAGTTTTCTCACAAATACTCTGAATTCTCCTCACATGACTCTATTCTTGGACTATGTTCTGACATATGATGGCTCAGGACAAGCAATGCTTTCATACTATGGCTTCTCAGAACCCAGATATCCATTGTCATTTCTTTTTTAAAAAAACATTTTTATTAGATATTTTCTTTATTTACATTTCAAATGATATCTCCTCTCCTGATTACCCCTCCAAAAAAATATCAAAAACTAAAACTAAAACTAAAACAAAAAACTAACCCTATTTCCTCCTCCTTCCCCCTGTTCACCAACCTACCCTCTCCCACTTCCTTGCCCTGGCATTCCCCTACACTGAGGCATAAATCTTCACAGGACCAAAGGCCTCTCTTCCCATTGATGACCGACTAGGCCATCCTCTGGTACATATGCTGCTGTTGTCATGAGTCAAATCACACCATGTGTATTCTTTAGTTGGTGGTTTAGTCCCTGGGAGCTCTGAGGGTACTAGTTAGTTCATATTGTTGTTCATCCTAAGGTGCTGCAAACCCTTCAGTTCCTTGGGTCCTTTCTCTAGCTACTTCATTGGGGACCCTGTGCTCAGTCCAATGGATGGCTGTGAGCCTCTACTTCTGTATTAGTCAGGCACTGTCAGAGCCTCTCAGGAGACAGCTATATCAGGCTCCTGTTATCCAGTACTTGCTGACATCCACAATAGTGTCTGGGTTTGATGATTGAATACGGAAAGAATTCCCAGATGGAACAGTCTCTGGATTGTCCTTCCTTCAGTCTCTGCTCCACACTTTGTCTCTGCAACTCCTTCCATGGGTATTTTGTTCCACCTTCTAAGAAGTAACAAAGCATCCACACTTTGGTCTTTCCAAGAAACTTGAGTTTCTTGTGGTTTGTGGATTGTATTTTGGGCTTTCTGAGCTTCTGGGATAATATCCACTTATCAGAGAGTGCATACCACGTGTGTTCTTTTGTCATTTCTTACAACTGAGAGAAAGGATAAGGGTAGAGAAAGCACTTTTGTTGCTTTCATTATGCATTGGAAGCAGTGTACTTCTGCACATCTACTTTAGGGCTCCACTTACTCAGGAACCATATGCTTGGCAATGGCAGTCAGCAAACACTTAGCTACAAGTGAGAGGAGCATCCCTAGAAGTTTCTCCCCTAATTCCTAAGAGCTGGACTTTTGACCTTGGGTAGATAAAACTACACCATAATTGTTGAATGAATATATATATTTCTATATATTCACATATGGTTTAATCATTGTAACTCAGAGGGTAGTTAAATGAATTGACTAAGTTTCTACAATATGTTTTACTAGCTCTACTAATGAATTTTTAATGGCATAATTAAGGTCACAAATTCTACTACCTACTACCAATCAGAAAGCACATGCCTAGTCACTCTACTGTATTTGATGATTTGTCCAAAGCAATGACTAACTTACAAACCAATCTAGTTCAGCCAGGATTCTTCATGAGACTGCTTTGATTGGATGATACAAAATAAAGCTGCCAGAAGCTATGGCATTTGGGAAAGAGGGTCTGTTAGGAAATCAAGCAGACAAATCTCAGATACTGTAGGAAAATAACTTGATCAACATGGTTTAAAATTTCATCATCACCTATTGTCATTCCTTAATAAAGTCTTCCTCTTAATTACTAAAGACTGGGGAACGGGGAAGAGGAAGAGAAAGATGCTGAATTAAAGTGAAGGTGGGTGCTATGATTGGGTGAGAGGAGCCTGTGGCAAGAGTTACTGGCAGGGCAGGGTGACAAGGACTATGGAAGCTGTACTGCAGACCCAGGTGCTCTGCTGGGTATGATCAAATCAGAAGGAATCTTCAAAACTGGAGAGATTAGTGTGGGGTTTCTTCTGCAGCAACAGATGGACATTAAGACTTCTGGGAAAAGTAATAATATGAATCATAAAACAGGTAAAATCATAAAACTTCGGAACTGAAAACAGCCCACAGAGACTGTCTAATGAAACATTTTATGCTTTAGATAATTAAGTTGAGGTTGAGAGCTGAAAAATTAAATAGCTAGAAGACAAACCTGGCATGCTTGTAGGATACGTGTGCCTAAAAACATGGAACAATTCCGGTTGATGCTTGAATGGGCTTGGGAAAGGGCTGATGAGAAAGGATGGCTATTAAAACAAACCATGTGGACAGAAAGCCACATGCACTGAGATTCCAGGTGAGACAATGAAAGAAGTGATATATCTGACCTGAGTATCCCTAGAGTAAAGATGCCAGTTCTAGGAAAATAATCCAAGTTCTATTTTAAATGCATTCTCAATGTGTCAGGTCAGGGACATAAACATCCTATCCTATCACCAAAAGGAACAGAATTTACATTTTTTTTACAAACTATGAGAAGTAGCTTACAGATATTATCAAATTCGACCCTTACAACAGTTTTTATGATTCGTTATAATTCACATGTGGTGTTTACCCAACAAAAAGTCATGTGTCAAAAGCTGACTTCCCAGTCATTAAGAAGAGAGTGGCCCAACAGTGGAACTAACGTAAGGAATGCACTCACCTACTGCCACGTCTAAAATTTGATAGCACTCCATTAAACTAATGGAAGTCAGTCTTAATTGGAAGAATTAGGTCACTGTCAGGGAATAGGGAACACACACTCAGGAGCTATATCTTATCTTGCCGATAGCCTGCATCCTAGCCATAAGGAGTGAATAACTTTGCTCCCATGAGGCCCACTACCCCCATGAGGTTCATCTCACCACAGTTCATAAACATTAAGGCAGCCAACAACTCCCTCAGGCATGTCTCACAGTAATAAAAACGATACTGGGCTGGTGAGATGGCTCAGCGGGTAAGAGTACCGACTGCTCTTCGGAAGATCATGAGTTCAAATCCCAGCAACCACATGGTGGCTCACAACCACCCATAATGAATATGAAATCTGAATCCCTCTTCTGGTGTATCTGAAGACAGCTACAGTGTATTCATTTATAATAATAATAAATAAATCTTTAAAAAAATAAAAATGATACTAAGTTTAACAATATGGTCTTTGATTTGGGTCCCACATCAAAGAAGGATCACTTCTGGGGACAAAAAAGAGTGAGCTGGTTACCTTCTGATCAGTTGTGTCTCTTACTACTCTGTCTTCCTGAGGTATTGGCAAAGTAACTCCTCAGTGGTTAACTGCATGGGGCCTAAAAGAAGTAAGGGTCAAAAAGCAGCAGACACATGGCCTCTTGAATTCTTCATATATAGTGCTGGTGAGTGTTTTGGAAAGGTATTCATTGGTTCAATGTTAAGAAAATATAGTGGAAAAGAGGAGGGGAAAAATTCTCAAGCATCAGTATCTACAATACGACTTTCCACTAAAAAAAAAAAGAGAGAGAGAGAGAGACATAACAGAAAGGGAAACTTCCAAAAAATAGAAGACTTAAACAGGTTTCGAAATATAAAGTATCTCAGAAATCAAGGAAGAAGTGGTTTGAAGTAGAATTTGATTATTCATGTCAAATACACCAGAAAGATCAAGCTAGAATTTAAAAAACAGAAAGAAAGAAAGAAAGAAAGAAAGAAAGAAAGAAAGAAAGAAAGAAAGATGTGTCCAGTACAGTGCTCTGACAATTTTAAAGAGAATAATTCTACAAAAAAATGTGGAGCTGGCACACATTGGTTTGAATTTGTATTGATTTATTTTCACTCAGTTCTATAGCACACCATCATAACTAACACCTCCATTTTATAATATAATAAAAAACATTTCCTTTATTTAGATCCCTTGCTGTCTGGACCATTCAATATCCTCAGATCATCTATGTGTTCACAGGTATATATCTGTACCATATATATATATACATGTATATACATATATATGTATGTGTATATATATAACAAGTTTTTTTGCAAGAAGGATCAGGCATTGCTGTCCTTGATAGAAATCACAGCAACACAAACTAGGAAGAAATGCAATGAGCCAAGACACTAGAGAAGATGTGTATACCGACAGAGAGGACACATTTGACAGACCATTTCCTCTGTCAGTGTCCTGCATGGTCACTATTTACTCATAGCTAAACATGGCCTGATTGCCATTTGCTAGCTCTCAGGCAGGATTCAGGCATGTGCCATATCTCAAAGAGCAGATACCTGATCTCTGGCAGAAGCAGCCTTGCACCTAGATTTCAGCATAGAATTTTTATGCAGTTGGGCCTCTTCCTCTTTGGTGGTAAGAAACAGTCAAGCAAGGTGAATATAGCTGGTAATTTATACCTGAATCCTGTGCTGAATTATACTTGGATGACTTATTAAATGGAGAGTATTATCAATATTACATCTGTCATAAATGAAGAACTCTGTTTGAATAGATCTGATCCATTCTTTGTTTTATGGCATGCTGGCCTCCAGAGGGAGTCACAAATCCAAGCAGCAGTCCTGAATGGTAGTTTTATATTATTATTATGTTTTTAGGCATGCATACAGAGAATGGGGGTTCTCTTTGACTAAGGTGAGAGAGGGGACGTGAGGTAGAGAGAGACGAGAAAGAGCCACTGGAAAGTTCATGAGACTACCCAGAGGTGTTTCACCCCAGCTAAGATGACAGGAAGGGAAAAGGCCAGATGGTGAATGTGGTTTCAGGTAAGAGAACTGGGACCTTCCTGTTTCCTCACTAGGCTCCATGGAGCAACTTCTCAAAAAGACCCGAATATGGAGGATGAAACTCCTTCCATTTGGTGAATATTGTACTTTTTAAACAAAGCCCTTGTCTACTGTCCTTTTCAACAAAGCCCAAAAAATTAAACACTAAGGTGTCTCATTTCCTTTAATCAAATTCTCTATTACGTACTATATTATCTTTCTCTTTGATTTGTCATTGGTGGACTATGTAACATCTTAAATACAAGGTATAGCTATTTGTTTCAAATTCGAGTCTGAAATAAACACAGATGACTGTCATTCTAAATTCTCTTATTTAATTCAGAATACTGCTACAAAGCAGGTCACATTATTATCCAATTTTTTGATAAGAAAACTGAGGCACAGAGAAAGACATTTACATTGCCTAAACTAAATGTTTCAGCACTCTAGACTCTTCATCCTTAGTCTTCAAATACAATTAATCATTATCCTAGTGTAATGTTGCTCTAATAAAGCATTCACAAAACTTGTCAAGGAAATGATTTCTTTTAGCTTACATGTTACAGCCAATCCTCAAAGGCAGGACCTGGAAGCAGGACCTGAAGCACAGACAGACTATAAAGGAACACTACCTATCGGCTTACTCCCAACAGCATCTCAACTGTCCAGGGGTAGCACCATCCATATTGGGCTGGACTTTCCTACAAAAGTTACCAATCAAGAAAATAATCCATAGACATGGCCACAGGCCAGTCTCTTGGAGGTGATTCCACATTTGAGGTTCTATCTTCCCAGCTGACGCTAGTTTGTGATGCTAACCACCAAACTCATGAAATCATTTGTACAAGGTAATGTCTCAGAATAACTGGGTATTCACTGTTCTGCTAACTGAAGGGGCTCATCATCACATGCTCAGTGAAGAAAATAATATCTTACCATGGTACTCTGAAGTTTTACAAGGGTGAGTAACTAAAAGTTCCAAGGAAAGCAAAAATGCCCTAAGAAGAAAATGATTGATTGATAACAGCAGTTAGTTCTATTGCTAGAAACACATGAACAGTACTCTCTGCCTTGGGAGAGGAAGTGCATCTAAACAGGAATTTAAAATCCAGCCTAGTCCTTCATCAGAAGAAATAGAAATGGATGTATTTACAAAGAAGTACTGTCTCTGAAATTTCAGTTAGTTTTCATGACATTATCTGAGACAAAATAAATGAACAAGTCAAGAAAGAAGAATGCATGGAATTCAAAACACAATAGATGAACCCTGTGAGGATTAGAGCAAACCAACTCCACACTGATGGCAAGAAAACAGCCACATTGTAGGGCTGGGAAGCATCAGCTAGGATACAAGATCCCTAGAGGAGAAAACATAAGTCAGTGGGAAAAAATGGTGGCCTTCTTATCCAATGGAAAGAGAAGAAGAGAAAGTGGGTGTTTCAGCAAGATGAATTAATAAATTGATGATGATTACACCTTGGAAGGAGTCAGAAAAGGACAAAAAATGAGGGCAAAACTGCATGAATGAGGACAGAACTATGTGAAAACAACAGAGATCACTACTTGACAGACATTTATTTATCCTGTGAGTCTGCATAAATGAACTAAATTAAAAAATAAAATAAAATAAAAAAATAAAAAAATCTGAGGAGGCTACCTCCAAAACATCTTATCAGAAATCAGTGTTTGAGCCATAACCTTTGTCCTATCTGTCAAAGGCAAGTCTGGAGCCCAAAACAAAACCAACCAAGCTGGCTCAGACAGAGATATTTTCTATAAAATTCTCTACTTTGTGGAGAGGGGAGGATTTAGAGTATGGGGGGTGGGAAAGGATCCATCCACAGAAAAATAAACATCAGAAGGTCCTGTTTCAAGTGAGGCAGGAGACAAAGACTCCTGGAGATTGGAGATTGTCTATACTATGCCATGGGCATGCCTGTACTAAATTAACCGGCAAACAGGCATACACATACATGTACACCAACACAATAGAAACTAAGAGTAAATCCAGTCATGGTGAGATTAGTGAGTGCATGTGCACAGTGTCTTGGTTCCCAATGTTTGCAAAGTATGGAACAAGGTTAAGTCAGGAAATAAATCATCCATTCAGACTCCAGTGCATATCAAGGAAGCAGGTAAGATAGACACTTGCAGTGATTCATTAAACTAGAGAAATCAATTTGAGGTCTACTCAAAATAGTGGGATGCTAAACATCATTCAAAGACTAATCAAATTGTCCTCTGATATTGGATCAGTGGAAGCCAGGAAGCAAAACTAGGCTTCATTCAGGATATGCCTTCCCACATCAGCACTGCATCCTTTGACCTGATTGTGAGAACGTTTGTCTTTCAAATGAAGTGGTATTGTTGTTTTTTAAAAATGAAGTAGGTCTATACATTTTGCTATCTTTGTGCACTGCTTCTATCCCATAATCACGAGATGTAATGTTAGGGGATGCTAATCAGGGAAATGAGTCGGCAGCCATTGTAAATGTGGCACATGCCCATGTCACCACATGACATGGGGCTCACTACCCTCTAAATGACAAATTGAACTCCAGTGTCAGTCACTGACCTTAGGGAGTGTGATTCTCCAAGGGTGACACATTAAAAAAAAAAAGAAGCCCAGGAGGAGGTAATTTAGGATTTATGGAGTGCTGGGAACATTTGAGGGAAGGTGTTTGAAAATAAGCATTAACATGAAAAATAACACATGTTTATCTATACTGTGATCTCACATAATTCCCTGAGTACTCATGGGTTTACAGAGTGTAAGGCTCCAGGCTTCAGTTAACTGCTCTGGCTCCTGGGGACATAATTAACAATTACCATTGTTAAAGGAAAAAATAGATACTTTTAAAGTACTCATTGAGTATCTTTAGAGAAGAGCTATAGGATAGAACTACTTTCTTTGATATAATAACAGAATAAAATCCAGCTAAGAAAAGAGCAGTGATAAAAGTAAAAGACACAAGTTTTATTTATTTGCATATTACAAGTAGATATAAACTAATTTTGCAAACTTAAAGGCATTCCCATTAGCAACACCTATACAGGTTTTTTTTTTAAGTTGAATCATAGCACATCAAACTTTAAAATGTACCTTTTTTACACAAAGCATACATGAATCTACTCTCTTGCCATTCACTAGTTTTCTGCCCTAGCTTCTAAATGGCAACTGCTACATTCTATCTATCATTCGAAGAGTGATGCCAACATTCAGTAGTTGTGCATCTGGTTTCATTTTGCTCTCTCTTCCTCATCTTTGATAACCCAACTTGCAGGCTTCTGTTCTTTCCTGTCAGTTTCTAAAACTTCTGCTGTGGCCAGGGGAAGCACTGGTCTGCATGTATCAGCAATGATAGGTGGAAATGACAATGGCCTTGTCTGGGGATTGAAACACTTAATACTCTGCTAAGAAGAAAACTAGTCATTTATTTTGGTACAAATGCTGATCAATCAATGAAATAATCTCATGAAGACAAAGACTTGACAATACGAGCAATAACTCTACCCTTCTTTTTTCATTAAGACCTATTTAGGTACCTTCATCAGAAAGAAAATTCCGCTCATTACTTTTTCCCATAAATCTGTTATGTGAGGAAACATTCAAATTAATGTTATTGAAATTAATACATAATTTACTTAGATGTGCTTCCAAACTTAATCTGGAGATGTGGTCTTAGGGTTTCATGGAAAGTGGACAATGCTGAGAAAAGTTACTTTTCAGTGGGCATCCACAGCTTCTTGAGCATGAACTGCAGAGCCTCCCAGGACTCAGAGGTTCTTGGCCTGCATTGCTTGAATGGAAGGGAGTCACCTACCATTGCCCAAGAAGCATAGTACACTTCTTTGATTGTCTTTCTTCCTCATTTGACAGGAAGCGCTGTGATGCCTGGCATTTTCTCTTTTACATTTCTAAACCTTCATTTCCTACTAAAACTAAATAAATTAGAGCTCAACAAATATTTGCTGAATAAACTGATCACATTCATTGACTGGTTCATTTTCACCAAATGCATTTTATTAAGTTCACACATAGACAGGTGCAAACATGTCAGACTCCTGTTGTCTGAAAGATGCAAAGGTTTCCAAATGTTCTGTTTTGGACCTTGTCACCATGCTGTTTATCTGTTCCCAAGGACTTATGGTTAAGGTATTTTAGACTGTTCTACAGATGAAATGTTTGTTTCCTCTTAAAGTTCATATCAGGAAGCCTAATACAAATAAAATGGTTAAAATGACATTTTGTAGAGAATTTTGGAGAAAACTGGGCCTTAAGGGTTAACCCTTCATGAATGACCTTAACCAAAGAGAGACAAGATTCATCCATTCATATTCCTCCCTATCCCTCACCTTTTTTTTTTTTAAATGGCCAACATTAGAAAAGAGGCAGAAAGAGAGCCTTTATTGGGCATAAGATCTGTGAGAACCTTGCTCACAAACTTCTCAGCCTTGAGAGCACTCAGAAAATACATTTCTGTGTTCTACACCACGCCATCTATGATATCTTGTCTCACTGCCCTTTATGGACTAAGACAGGCATTGAAAATGACCATGGCATGAGAAAGACAATCACTGAAGAGAAAAGTGGCCCTTGTGCTTTGTGTAAAATCAAATCAAGCTCTCAAGATTATGATCTGATTGCTGCCACAGAAGGGCGCTGTAAATTCCTCACAGTCCATTTTCTAGTGGTTTTAGAACTTAATTGTCTATACTTGGGTCAATAGCATTGAGCACAGAGGGACATGTGATAAGATGGTTGTGGCGCTTTGTAGGCGATAATTAAAATCCTTGCTTTTTAGCAGGAAAATTGCTTTTACTCTCAGTTTTCTTTAGAGCTGAGCAGATCATTGAACTGTACTTGCATCCTTCTCTATAAATATGTATCAATACTGCACAAGCCGTCCTCTGTGCTAAGGAGGTTGTACTGAGCCAGTATCAAAGTTGACATGCAGGGCTGGGTTGAATATCAAAATGTGTCTCTCTGTAGACCGTTTGTTATGCTGGTTGACTCCCTCATTAAAAATGGAGGAATTATTTACTTCATTTCTGTTTATTTAAAGTGGCTCAGAAGCAATTGGATAATAAAGTGTTTCCAACAAAGAGAAATAGTGACACCTTGTGGAACATTCTAATTTAATCTCCAAGTATGTTAACATTTCTACCTTCAAGATAAATGTTTAAAAATACATATTCTCTCCCTTGGAAACAAGTGCACCTTTATATTGGACTTGATACCATATATATTTCATGTTATTTTTTGGTGCTGATACCAATCACACAGATTTCCACTTAAAAGTAAAAACATTGAAATTCTTTAGAGACTACTCAGAGCTATTATTGTAAATAATAATGGTGACTACAAGAGATTTATCCTTCCAAACTACATCCATCTAAACATACTCTGAAGCAGTAACAATGTGCTCTGTGGAGAGTTGGAATTAAATAACATGGAAGCCCAGGAAATTTTATAATAATCAACCGGACTTAACACAGGCCTTGACAAAGCTTATGAATGTTCAAATGCCTATTTTGCATATAATTTCTAAAACTGAATTATAATAAACATAAATACTGAGTCCCCAAATGACCATAAATTCCAGTACTGAGTGAATAGTAAGCTGGCCTGGAGCTACAAGCAGCTAATGTTAAAATTCCATTATTATTAAGTATACTGCCCATCCTTGCAGCTATGGTAAACTTCTGATGCTTACTCAAGAAGTCTCTCCAAAGTTACACAGAAATCAGGTCTGAGATGTAGTTCCCACCTTAGTTCTGGGTTCCAGTAGACAAGTTTCTGAACTTCTCTCTATCACTATGTATTTATCAATGAACTACAAAGCTTTTAATATCTGGATGATGTATTTTAAATATTGTGGCAGCATTATCAGAAAAGTATTCTTTCTCTTTTCAGGTATGGCATTTCTCTGTTGTTCCTTCTCTGAGTCAAGCACTGGAACTTCTTTGATTAAGTTTCTTGAATGATGCTGTTTCACATGGAAAGAGAGAGCAGATCCTCCCCACACTGCAGTCTGGAGTTTGATCAGCATCTGGGACTAACTAAAAACCTGACTCTGTCATTTACCACCTGTGTGATCTTGAGCAAGGTACTAAATTTCTTTGTGACACTGTTCCAGAGAACTTAATAAATGAGGATCAAGCATTATCCTACCTCCTACAGTTCTATTATGAGGATTAAACGTGTTAATGTATGCAAAGCACTGACTGGCACCAGGCAAAGCCACATAAGCATTCACTATTAATGTAGCTTTGTAAAAAATAAGTGATAAAGAAAACATTTGGCCTACTCATTAAAATGACTTTTCAGGGTGTGAGGAAAGGCATTTCACTTCCAAATGTGACTAGCCCAGAGGAGACCATCAGAGTCAGATGCTAGACTATTCTAACGCTACTACTGGTTACGTTAGTGTGCTTAACTCTTCGTGAATACATACGCTCAACCCAAGCATGTAATTTATTTTCCCTTCTTAGATAGATAAAATCACATCTTGAGCTTAAATTGTGTTCTCTGCTTGGTTATAGATGTGACTTGGTATTTCCAGCCAACAGAAAGAGGACGGTCAGCTTGAGCCTAATTGGTTAAGAAACTAAAGCAGATCTCAGGAAATAGCTCATCCTGAGAGAAAAACAAATTTCTCAAATAAATATGCCCAATAACAAAGCCTGTGATTACAGCAGAGTCTTTCTCACTAGAGTGACTTCTAGTCCCCTTCGAAGTTTATTGAACACTGTTTGTTTTATTGGCTTTTTTGCCATTTTTGTTTATTTGTTAGGGACTTTTTCTTTCGGTGTATTCAATGCTACCTTTAAACTAGCAAACTTTCGGTCCCTGCTTCCAAGCTGCTTCCTATGCTGCCTCTCATGTGGCTCCCATTTAAGAAATGAAGAAGGAGAAGTCATCAGCGCTATGAATTTGGTTTTATAATAAAGAGAAGAAAACATTGGCACATTACTCCAAGAATACCATGGTAATTCTTCCATCAGCCTGTAGAACAGGGGACCATGGTTTTAAACATTCACTTGAGGCATGCACTGAAGGAGAGGAGAGCTGGGTTTATGAAAAGGTAAAGGAACAGTAACATAAAAGGATTAAACAAAGGAAACTGGAGACAACCCAAGAGCTCCAAAGTTGATGCAGCCTTGGAAAAGACTGAATGCATTTAGCAGAGGAGTGGAGTTTGAGGCAGAGAAGTAGAATTCATACTTTCATTTTCCAAATTATCAAAAGGAAAATCCTTAATAATTGCTAAGTATTTGTATGTGTGTTTCAAAGAGCATTTCAAAAGAAACTTTAAAATGCACCTTTTATTTCTGACTAACATTCACAGTCATTAACTAGGTAGCACTGGTTAAGTTCATGGATGTTCTCAAATACCTTATCTATTAACATTCTGGCTTTTGTTTACAATCTTATCGGTGACTTTTTTACACTATTAATCACTTCATAAAGCACAAAATTGTAAACAATGCTCTCCTTCTCTTCAAGGTACTTAGTCTTACAGAGAAATCACAAATGTGGAACAACTAAACAAAGATGAGAACTTCCATGTAAGGACATCTCTGAATGGATATCTGATATATATCTGATGTCAGATCAATAACTGAAAGATGGCAGAAGTCTTGACAATACACTAGGTATGCGCCATGTGTATAGATAGCATCATTTAAGGCACAATTGAGAAACTCTTAAAATTTTTGTATAACTGAATTGAAGGGTCCACTTCAGGAAATGGTGGTGACCCTAGGGTGGTAGAAAAAGACAAAGTGAAAGGCCACAAGAAACAAACCTCGATATCAAATGAGGACATACTGCCATATTAATACTCTTCTTTGACATTTGTATATAGCATTCCTTTTATGAGAACAAAGCCTTTTATACTCCAGTATAGAATCACAGATGTTCCAGATTCTATAAAGCTCAGGTTTAATTCTAAGCTGAGGCAGGAACCCTGCCCACATTCCCATAGGGTGACTGTTTTTTCTAAATACCTCTAGTGATTGAGAATTTGTTACTTCTTGAGACAGCACATTTTTCTTTTTTAGAAAATAATTAGTATAACTTAAAGCCAAACATGGAAGATTAAGAAATCCATTTATCTTCTTTCTTCATCTTTTGAATATAATTAAAACAAGTAAATAATTATTGTTTTAAAAAAATCCCCAAATATTAAGGATGTGTAAGAAAAGTCAGGCAATCAAGTGTTCTCCTTTGACCACAAAGGAAGCTATCCTTCCCACCCAAGCTGCAGCATTGGGGTTCTGATAAAGATGCTAAAACACAAGATTGGCAATGACCTTACAACAGGCACAGTTAAGAGTGGGAAGAGGGAACACAACATCGTGTGGGGACAGAGGGATTAAGTGTAACTGAACATTGACTAACTTGGCCTTCCAGCATACTGTCCACCATCCAATCTCTCCCTCAATTTGTCTATGAAAACTTACATGCCAAAAAATAAACATTCCTGCTCTGGATTTGAATTCCGTTCTAAGTGATCTCTTTCCAAAATGTTCAGTTTGCATCATGGTCTACCATTTTGCCTATTAGGCCCATCCACAGGCCAGCACTTCAGAGCTTTCGCTGCCATAGTTCATCACCTAGGTTCTTCCTTCCACACCAAGATTATATTCCTGACTGCTGAAAGGGCTCATGCCTCATGAATTATATCCAGCTCTCTCCCAGAAAGCTGCCATCAGATGAAGGAAGTTGCTTGCCTGAGGCCATTATCATCTCTGGAGACAACATAGATCTAATGATGTGCAGATGTAGGCTAAGGTACTCCATTCATTTTGCTATATCTCTGAGAGACCCATCCAAACTCTTTTCATGTTACTATGATTTAACTGTGCACCCTAAAATTCATGTGTTATAAACACTACATCCCCAGGACTCCAATGTTGAGAGATAAAAACCGTAAGAGATGATTAATGAGTTTATTATAAAATCAAGTTCAGTTTCTCTCTCGTGTTGTCTCTAAGCAGTGACATCTTTTGCCCTCACCTGATGAAGCCCTTATCTTGGGCTTCACCTCCATAATGGTAATAAATTTCTGTTCATTATCAACTATCCAGTCTATGTATTTTCTTAGGTGCAGAATAGATCAACCTGCATATGAATGCCTGAGGACTAGTTTCAAGCACATTAGGATTCAATTTATCACTGTCTTTCTAAAGTGTTGATCCCAAGGGAATTCCTTTTAAACCTGCTTCATGGTCCATTTCTCAGAGAAGCTACTCTTACACACTCACTGTAGACAACTAAACTATACAAAATAGAAAGTGTCTACACCAAAGATTGAGTCTCAGTCATTAAATAAAGATGAGGAGAATATGAACACTTAATATATAAAGATATAAAATAGGAAAAAAAATCACAAAATAAAACCACAGTGCTATAGGTATTCCCCATCCAGATGATAATAAAGAACTCCTGGGCATGAACAGTACCATCTTAAGAATGACTTTCGGTATTAACTGGTAATATTAATGTGGTCAACCTTCAAAACATAATGTAAAAATTATAGAGAATGTCAAATTTAAAGAAGAGATGGATCTTGAATATTCTCCAGTGGCCCACATGCTTGGTTAGCAGCCTGGAGCTCTGTGGGAGGGCTATTAAACATTAAGAAGTTGGGAACAGTAAGATGAAGTTCAGCATCTATGAAGATGTTCTTGAAGAAGTCACTGAAATCCTGCTTCCACCTCTCTCTCCCTTCCTTCCTCCCTCCCCTCTTCACTCCTCCTCTCCTTCCCTCCCTCCATTCTTCTTCCCACTCTTTCCCTCTCCTGACTCCCATGAGATAACCAGTGTTGCCCTCTACCACAGTCTGAATTGAAACCTCTATAAACCAGGTTTCCTTTGGTTTCCTGGTTGTATTTGGCTATCTTGACACAGTTGCAGAAAACAGAGTAGCACAATTGATACCATTTTCTTTTATATATCTTCAAAAAGGAAGCTACTAGTACAAAAATATTCCATTAAAATAGAGTTGTAGAATAATAGAGACTGTACTCTAAGAGTCCAGGAAGAGGTTAACAGCTGTGCTAAAATGGAAGCAAATAATCTGAGTACCTTCTGCTGGTAGTTCAGGCCTTGAACTCATGATGCTCAGGAGGAAGAGGAAGGATAACTGTGTGAGTTCATGGATGACTTAGAAAGGTGAGCAACACCTTGACTTGATGTTATAGTTATCAAAAGAACTAGAGATTTGCTTCACGAGAAAGGACTGTGGTGGGTGGGAAATAGAAAAACAGACTTGCTGAGAGGTTCCTCAATGTATTTTTCTGTAGCATTTGAAGTCTCCCAGCTCTGATGCCAAGTCTTAGGGTTGTATTAACAGAATATAACTCGGGGCAATGAATGATATAAGTAACAAAAGATAATTACATGAGCAGAATTACTTTATTTGGCTCACTCATAATTTATTTAAAGAAAGTGCACTGACTTTCTGATACTGACTTAATCATAAGCAACTACCTAAAATTGTTAAATGTGAGAAGAGAGTGGTACTGGTCTAAACTCTGTGGTTCTCTAGAAGTATATAATGTAGTCAGTTCTAAAGTAGAACATGTATGATGTTTAGAAATATAAGAAATTGTCCAAAGAGTGAATGAAAATATTCTCCAGATTTTGCCTCTGGGAGCAGAGGTTAAGATGAGAGGGAAGGAACTTCAATGTTATTATTACAAACTTTGCAGCATTTTTTCTACCTAAAAATGATGTGTATACTTACAATATATTGATAAATGTTTATTTTCAAAAAGAATGAATTTCCCCCCTTGCAACCCTGACATAGCCTCCATAACTTATGGTCCAGGGACTTATGTCCAAAACCATAGCAAACAATAGTTTATCTTTACCATGCTAGCCTTTAGGCACTTTACAGGAGAACTCACATTCTCCCCAAGGCTGTCTTGTGTGGAGACTGAAGTGCTGCAGCTTAATTGATGACACATTACATGCTGTTCTCTTTCTGCCCTTGATTGCTTTATTTCTGCCTTCAATAGTTTCCAGAATTTAGGATTATTCTTTGGGTGTAGGCTGGCCACCATCCTCTGTATACTATTATCATTTAAAAGAGTACAGATCACAGTAAATTTATTAGAAGCTAACACTTCTAACACATAACAATGCCTTACAGTGCATCTCAGTTTTTCCCACATACACAATTTTCAAGTCACCAACCCTAGGAAAGGGAGGTTAGTTTGGATATGCTTAATAATTTTGTGGATGAAGAGCCTTATGTTTATCTCTTTTAAAGTGGAGTTTATTAAAGTTGCTTAACCATTAAATATAAATGAAAATATATTTGGTTCTCAAATTATTCACAGGAGACACTTGATATCTTTTCCAAAGTATACTACATCACTCAAATTTAATAACTGTGTTTTCATACAGGACTTGAATAAAGATGGTGACCAACACCAAGGCCCAAGAACATTCATTCAGGGTGACAATCATCTGTCAGTGACCTTAAGTCAAAAGTTCCTACTGCCCTACTTCCAATATATCTCTGATACACAAAGCACGTGAGAATCCTCAATATTGACCATCCATTTCAATATAGATAAGAAGATAAAGTGATATATTCAAACCTATTGCTTTCTTTTCCAATATGCATTATTAAGTAACTATTAACTTTTCTAATTCATTGGATAATCAAGGTAATATTTTATTTACAGATGGTTCTGGAATAAAGACTTCAATTTTAGCTCCAGTCTTCATCTCTGTTCTCTAGAATCAGGCATTCTTTGTTGTTGTTGTTGTTGTTGTTGTTGTTGTGTTGTTGTTGCTGCTGCTGCTGCTGCTACTACTACTACTACTACTACTACTACTACTACTACTACTACTACTACTACTACCACTTCTACTACTATGTTAATAGGTGGTAAACCAATGCTTTCTAGCCTCACCTTAACCCTATAATTCCACCTGGATATGGTATAGTGCCATCCTGGAGGTCACGTCATAGATTTTTAAATTGCACTGGGCAAGCCCTGCTCTCAGCAGGCCCAGCTATTCCCACTGCCTTCTGACAACTGACTGAGGATACAGATTTAAGCCTTTGATATTCCTAGGCAAAGAGTCTGTGCTTTGACATTTGCATTTATCTCATTATGTTTGATTGGCATATTGAGATCCATAAGCTTGTGGTTAATATATTGCCAAGGATTCTTAATTAAGCTGGTTGTGCAAAAAAGGCATCAGAGTCTCCGGAGAAATGTATAATCTTTGCCAGTCATTCACTTTGAATTTGCCTTGCTGCCCTAGTGGCATAGCAGCCTGCTGTGCTACGGGGGAGTGGTGGGGGCTTGACATAACAACCAAAGGCTTTTATAACCAGTTCTGCCATTTGAGTTTGGAGGAAAGGGAGACTGTAACAATAGAGAGGAGAGATGAGCAGAATATCAAAGTCCATATTCCCCATACACAAATAAGACTGAAGAACAAAGTACATGACAGGAAAAGCTGTCAGTTGTCATACCCCAAAGAATTATTAAACATTAATATAGTTATTGCCTATTTACTCTTCTCTTATTAGCCTTACAGAAAATTAATAGTTTGAGGATGAGACAAAAATAAACAAACGAAAAATGTATAAGAAAACACATCACAGTGGAGTTGCCGTTACCCACAAACCCTCCTCAGTCCCTGATGGGATGAAGCATCAGTAGCACCATGAACTAGAAGGCAATATGAATCTCCAGGCTCACCACAGGCTTGACGTGGTGAAGTCTGTGTTATACAAAGCTCCCAGGTGCTGCGTTTCAGTTAAGTTTCTGAACTACCGCTACAGGGGAATCTTTTTAAGGACATAGTCAATTGAGGGATTCAAAGCAAGGCAATGGCAACTCATAAACACGGGGACAGTGCTCCCTGATGGCTCCTCCTTATTCTGCACCCTTGGATGCCATCGGACTGTCATGTTCTGTGTGGCAAAGGATCCAGAACATAGCAGATATCTTTAGGAAGTCCTTTTGGTAATCAATGTTTCTTCGATAGAGGCACAATGCATGTCTGCACCCAAAACTTAACACTTGAGATGATCCCTACTTCACGCTCTGCAGCATGGCCACAAGCCTTAAGACAACATGAATTTTGTTGACTGTAGATGCCATGTATTTATCTCTTTCATAGTTCTGTTTCCATCCTGATCAAGGTTCCCACAGGCATCCCTTTTGGGTCTGACTTCAACAAAATGCTGCTGTTTAAATGTGGGTCATGCAGTGATGCTGCCCTTGCTGGAAATGATGCTGTTCTGTTCTCCTTAGACCCTGTGGATATCAAATGATCTTTCCCTTAGTTCTGTTCCAAACCTCTGTATGCTGCTTCCCTGGTACATGATAGCTGAGAAATCTCTACTCTGCCATGCCCACTGAGAGTCCATTAATGTAGAAATTGTATATTAGGCAGTAGTCCAAGAAAGGTTTGGTAAACATGAGTCCATGCTGAAGCATGTGTATCTAAGTCTTTTGATCTGTTCATTCCTAATTACTTTTCATTTGCTATTCTCTTGACATACCTAACCTTTGTCAAGCAACTGCAGAGTTATGTCCTCATTACAGGTTCTATTTACTGACTTTATTCATTTTGTTGGTTTGTTTATTTGAAGAAGCAAAGAAATTGGTAAAAGACAATAGGAAGCAGGTTTATAGGTCGGCTCTTTTTTTTTGTCCACACTTGATGCCAACCATCCCTGCATGGACTTGGGTTAAGTAAGGAGTTTCTGTTGTGATTTGGAATTCCATAAGTCAAACAACTGCAATTCAGCCATCTCTAAGGCTGCTCACCTTCTCCCTCTCAATATTTACTGCCAAATGCAAGAACAGGCAAATACCAATAGGGCCAGTTGGACGCACTTGGCAGATTAATTTTTCTCAGAGACTGCATTGACTTGATGTTAGCTTTGTTCAGTGTCTGCTCCAGTGGATTTTTATGGCAGTCATCTCTAGAACATTCTGTCAAAAAGGGTAACGATCACTTGGAAAGGCTGGGACCTAGAGTATAAGACAAGTGGCATTTTCTTCTAATGCCACTGACAAGTCTTGCTTTGTGTGTGCTGACATACATACATTTTGTAGTTAGAGGTGGCAAAGAAGGAGATGCATCATAGGTATCTATCATAGTTTTTTGCCTTATCATAGTATGTGGATAAAATACAATACATCAAAGAGCTGTTTCATGGGCTCACACTGAAGAGAGATCATAAGGGACACAGGAAACACCAATCCTGCTCTCAGGAAGTTTGCACTCCTTTGCATAGTTTAGGAACAACCGAAAAATCCTCCCCAGTCTCTTCGACTCCTATAATCAACAAATGCTTTTCACCCTGCTGGCTTACAAACATACTTAAGTGCAGTCAGCCTTCCAAAGGATCAGAAGGAACACAATTTATTGATGTGGTGTTCCACATCAATAAATTCAACCAAGAGCAAATGGAAAAGAAAATAGTTTCTGAACATACGTGCCATACTATTTTTCATGTCATTTTCCCCAAACAATACAATAAATATCACATGGTATTTGCATTGTTAAGCATTATAAATAAACTGCAGATGACTTGAAGTGTTTGAGAGGATGTGGTTATGCTATAAGCAAATGCTAAGGCATTTTATGTAAGGGACTTGCGTATCCCTCAAGTTTGACGCTCAGGGGTCTTCAAGATGCTCTTAGCTGATGAAGTTTGCCCTGGGTCTTGTAGGAGGCATGAATATGGCCGCCATGGTATGACTCTATGCCTACAACTGGAACTTCCATAGCATCATTAAAGTGAACTGGGACATATTTTTCAAAAAACAATTTTTTTTCTAAAAATCTTATAACAATAGAGCATTTAACTTTCATTAAAATAGTATAAACATGGTTGTGGAATCACACATAACTGCATTCATTGTCCAGAAAAAAACTATCAATGTTTTATGTAACTTTGCATAAACATAACCCTACACACAAAATACGAAAGAAAATGAGTATATAGTTTAAATCTGCTTTTTGAACCTGAACCCTTTCCTTGTCACTGAAAGTGTAATATTTATATAATGTCTCATTATTTGATCAGGTAATTATTTTTTAAATATTCTCTTACTACAAAGTAATATATGATTATGGACTATACTATGTTAAAACAAATGTTTTTTTTTGTCTTGTTTTGTTTTGTTTTTGGTGTAGTCAGTCTGACCGCAGATGGCCATGAAAGCTACCTTTCAGACATGGCGGCATGCTTCTAGCTCCTTCCTCTTTGCTTTGTGGCATGTTTCCTTTGGCAGAATAACCTTTCGTGTTCCTTCTGATCCTCATAAATTTTCATTTAGATTCACATCTTTTCCCTGACCCCCAGAGCTAAAGAATATGGCCAATGATAGGCTGCAATTGGTCACAATGCTAACCCAGCCCACTACAATATCTTCTAAGGCTTTTCACTAGCATTACCAGGATTCCTGGAGTGTGTATGTCTAGAATATGGGAAGCCACACTGTCATATGCCTGCAATACATAAAGACTAACAATTGCTTAGCTGGGTGTGGTGCTACACCCCTTTAACACCAGCACTTGGGAGGTAAAGACAGGAAGGTCTCTGAGGTCAAGGGCAGCCTGGTCTACAACATCAATGGCAATATTTGGTTTCCAAACGAGCTACATTTGAAGTAAGTAATAGTTTTATGAGAAACATTTATTTTGGTTCAAATTATAGACTTTTTTGAGACTTTTAAGCAAAAACAAACAAAAAACAAAACAAAACACAAAAACCAAAAACAACAACAACAAAAACCCACTTGAACATATAGTTCCAAACTGCTCTACAGCATACAGAGATAGAAAATCTTAAGCAAAGTCAGAATTATATTGAGTAGAGTGTGGTTCAGGCAGTGGTCTAAAATATGTCTAATGAGTCTAAGGACTGAAGCCAATTATCATGTTAATGAAAGGGGGCTGTGTAGTGTTGTAGTCATGTGGGCATTGTGCCTGCTTTCTGCAGAGATGAAGTAAGGAAGCACGAATTTATGCCCTGCAGCATTGGTCATTGCAGTGAGACGATAACATGAGTAGAAAATAGACCCCTCACTGCAGAGTCCCACGTTTGCCTTAATTTCTATATGAATAAAAATCTGTGCCTGGAAAGATGGCTCAGCAGTTAGAGCACATGCTGCTCTTCCAGCTCATCCAGATGAGCCTAGTTTGGTTCCCAGGACAACTACCTGTAAGTATAGTTCCAGGAGATTCAGGGCTCTCTTCTGGCCTCCTCAGGCTTTCTCTGTCTCTCTCTCCCTCCCTACCTCTCTCCCTCCCTACCTCTCTCCCTTCCTCTCTCTCTCTCTCTCTCTCTCTCTCTCTCTCTCTCTCTCTCTCTCTCTCTCTCTCTCTCTCAGACACACACACACACAAACACACAAACACACACACACACACACACACACACTGGAAAAACAAATCCCTAGGAAGGAGAGCAATGGAAGTAAGCATCCATCCAGCACCTCTAGAGCATGTTCTGAGAAGCAGGCTGTTTATGAGGCTCCATAATGGCACCATACTTCAAAAGGGGATTGCTTCCGGTCTTTCCCAGTCTCAGGTGAGCAACACCTTACATCTCCTATTGATCAAACCGTCCTCCTTTCAGTTCTATGATGGAACATTGATTTTATGGCAGTTAGATTACTATTAAGCATGAATTGGCCACCACCTTTTTAGCTTTATATAAAATGCAATCAAAGTGTAAAGTAAGCGTTCTACTCCGAGTTGACATTGGAACTGAGGGATGGTCCTGAGAGCCGGGTTTGTTTCCTTTTATTATGATATAACATCGACCTGTCATGTGCTAGCCATGGATTCATCATTTCTCTTACCCATCCTTGTCTTGGCTTGAACTGACTCTGGGTGTTGCACACATCTGTCCTTAACCAGCTAGCACTACAGTCAGCTCCATCATGAGAGCCCGAGGCAGAACCTAGAAGAAAGAGGCTTTGCTTTTCAACTACAGTATGGTCCTTCTTCCATTTCCTGGATCACAGCTGCCAGCAGCATTGGGAACATTCACCCTGCACTGACTTCTGCAACTCCTCTCTGGGTGGCTTGCATTGATTATCAGATCTCCTTGAGATAGCATCTAGTGAGTTCCATGGGCACCAACAAGTGGCTTCTTTTGTTGTGAAATGCAATGGGCCATAGCCACACCTTCTCTGGGTGCTCTGAACCTTCTTATGCTATGGACAAGCTTCTACAAGGTTCCTTTATGGCAGCTTCTACTCAGTTCTAGGCTGCCCCTATACCCACTATTTCCTTAATGGGATATACAATTCCTTCCCATCTAGAGTTCCTTTACTTCCCTGAGGTTCTTCTGTGCTATTTACTGCTAACAGCCTTTCAATTAAGTTTT
This sequence comes from Mastomys coucha, assembly GCF_008632895.1. NCBI lineage: Eukaryota > Metazoa > Chordata > Mammalia > Rodentia > Muridae > Mastomys > Mastomys coucha. Next base: position 22,389,898 of record NW_022196896.1, on the reverse strand, counting down.
CAAAGTAGTAGTATGGGTTTTCATTTTGAGGGTGATTATGTATTTTATTCTTGCTATTTGTTAATTATATTAATTTTCTCAAGGAACTATTCCTGGTTGGTTTTTCCCCCTCTGTATTTTTCTGTGTAGCTAACTTAGATTTATAGCATCCTTTATTTGGCTTTTGAAGGTCGATTCTGGTGTGTACGTGTGTGTGTGTGTGTGTGTGTGTGTGTGTGTGTGTGTAGCTAGAACTCTGCCATTGAGCTACATGTCCAGCCCCATCACTTCCATGAAACTTTCAGGGTTTAGCGCATTGAGACTATAATCCACCCTTGAAGAATAAGAAGAGATTCCTTGTGCATATTCTATGTGTAGTACTCTTCTATTTTTCAGGCCAAAGCATGTTAATATTTTTGGTTTGTTTTTAAGCATTGAGAGACTTAATTCCTAAACACTTGGCATTTTCCAACTCTTTCAAAAATTATTAGCTTTTAACTTTTATGTGCCTTTTTACCATAAAATATTGATGTTATTATTTGAAAATCTTGAGCTGCTATGACTCAACAAATGGGGATTGAAAAAAAAACATTTATTCTTCTCTCATATATTATGTTCTGACCACAGTTTCTGGGTTCTTTATTAAATACATATGTCTTTTAAGTTGTTTATTTTTCTGATGAATTTGGTCTTTTGTCCTTATGAAGCCACAATGTGTTTTGTCTAAAATCATATCTGCTATTGTTAATGTAGCTACAAAAGTTTTCTACAGGCTAATATTTTCCAAGTATATATTTTTAATTTCTTCAATTTAAGCAATTCACTACCTTTAAGATTTAAACAGTCCTTAAATAAGAAAATTAGACTTCTAAAAATTAATTGAGAAAAGGTTTATCTTTCTAATTTGATATATTTCTATTTCATTTATGCAAAGAGTGACAATTGAGGGTTTAAATCTATTGTGTATTTGTTCATTTCATAAATATTCAGTCTTCTCTGATATTTCTCTAGAGATGATAAATACATTTAGCAGTTTTCCTATTTTTCTCTTCTGGGTCTGGATGGGTCTGTTCTTTCAGTACTTAGCCTAGGAATTGAAGCATTTTATGAACAGAATTAAATAAAAACTCTTCAAAGTTTTCTGAAAACATTAGCTACAACTCACTTTTCTTCTTGACTCTTTTTTTTTACACTTTTCCAGGTATATTTACTCATAACATTAAGAAGCACTAAACAAAATTATAAATGTTCTATATGACAAATGTTTGTATTTACATAAGCATACTTTTTCTTAATTCCATTCTTGATCTCATTGCTTCTATATAGAAGCATTTTCATTCTCCTTAAATGTCTTAGGAAAGAGATGTTCATTTCCTTTTACACAGGAATTGCATATGCTTTATAATACCTACATAGCTGGGCCACCTTCAATCAGTTCATGTCATTATTGCATTGGCTCTTTTACGCCTACTTATCTTCGACAGAGTGATGAGCTGTTGCTCAAATGTTGTCTGGATTTCTTAAGGCCGGGGACAAAATGTGACCTATCAAGAGCATCTGATAGTTGAGAATAGCCTCAACCCTGGGGGATATAAATGTAAGTATTGATCCCCTGCCACAAATCTCTAGATATTTCTAGCTGCTTTAGATTAGCCTTCTTTACTGATCCATATGTTTGGGAAAGACCAAAATAGCTTTAGGTAGAGGTTGCCCTAACCTCAGGGAACGGCCCTTTCAGATCTTGGCTGGATGTGGGAAAAATTCTCTAAAAACTCAAGAGAAAATTTTGAAAGGGGTGAAGAGAAAGAGATATTAAAACCTTGTATCTAATTTCATTTCTGTTTTTCTTGTTTCAAAGGTCTACGAATGGCACGCCCATAACTTCAGCACAAAATAAATAGCATTAGTGTTCTGGTCCCCTTTGTATTTGCTATGCTATTTTTATAGGTTTGAATTTTTCAAAGTAATTTTTCAGATGATATGAAATACTATAATAAACACACACATACACACACAAGCATGAGCAAAAACATACATACATGTATATGAACATATACATGCACGCACACAAACACACACATACTCACATGTGTATACACATATACAAACAAACACATACATATACATGAACACATGCACACACACAAACAAGAATAGATACATAGATGAATACAAACACTTTCACCATGTTTTCAAAAATACTGTTAGCAAGAGACAGAAATCCAAGTAATCTTATGGCCCCACAAGCTATACTCTACTCAAAGAACTTAAGAAACTGAAATCACACAGAACTGACTTTCTCATCCTGATCCAGAATGAGGCAGTGATTGTATGTGACTGTCACTGTTAAGAAAACCCTTGTCATGTGGGCTAGTGTGAAGTCCAGGTGATAGACATCAAGAATAATAGCAGGTTCATTTATTTACCGATCTAAAGCTATCTTCTTCAATTGAGTTTATCTATAATGAAGTTTATGTTTAACCCACTGCTCTTGGTTCTATTTCTTTCTCTTTGTTTCATAAATGCATAAAAAGAGTTATATACTCTACATACTTCCCATTTCCCCACCTAGAAAAAACACAAGATGTAAAACATACATTTCCATTTAGTTGTAAGCTAACTATATATATGGGAAATCATGAAGAAGTAGAAAAGAAGAAACAGTGCAAGAACACACAAATCCTACATGGCAATTGAGGGGATTGCAATGGAAAAGAGGAAAGGTTACATCTTTTTATTCCTCTGTTAACTAAAAAATAGTGATGGTTCCAACTACTGAATCAAACAGCTACTGAATCAAATGATGTACACAGGGAGCCTTGCTTTGGACCGCCATTTGGGGCTTTTGGTATTTCTTTCTTTCCCAAGGTAGCTTAAGCCATGGTCTAAAAACCACTCTCTTCCTAACATTCAAGCACTGTTCTTAACACTTGAGCATGCATTCAAGAGTCCTTGCATTCTTTTGATTTTCTTTGGCTAAAATAAAAATCATCTTAGACATAAGGAAAGACACTACAAGGAGGTAAGGCATAAGTTAAACTGTTTAACCCTTAATGTATATCTTTAGTTACTAGTCATGGAAGTTCATTTATGACTTCTTCCAAAACCATTCCAGTCTCTGGTGTTTGGTCCCAGATGCAGAGTACCAGCCCATGTTGCAACCAGATTACTGGATCACTTACACTGGTTAGGTTCCACAAGGCAGCATCACATAGAGGGGATAGAGCCTGTGCTACAGTAGAAAAGAGTTAAAAGGTCAGAAAGGTAAACAGAGTCAGGGACACTGAGGCCTTTATAAGCCATTAAAAGGATTTTAAAAGCCATATGCTGTCTTGGAGGCAGCCAAGAACAAGACTGTAAGATGGGAGAAATATGATCTGTAGATAAGTCCTAGTAACAGCGCTGGCGGCAGCAGCTTTCAAAACCATCTGCAGCCAGTTTAACAAACAATCTGGAATGCCACCAGGAGCAAATTAAAATAGTCAACCCTGGAAGAAATGGAAGCCTAGCATGGCTGAGCAAAACACTGCCTGGTAGGGAATGCGGAGCCTGTAAACTCTCAATGCTTTAGAAACCATGAAAAGAATTTCTCACCAGCAATGTCATATGGAGAATTAATATTAAATTGCAGGCCATAAAGAGAACCTTTGTGTAGAACTGGATTGTTAGGCAATGAGCATGGAGCTCAGTGGTGCTGCTAGTGTGAAGCACAGCTGAACAAAAGGAGAAACAAGGATAACTCTGAAGCGATCAGTAAGAGCAGTGCTCATCCTAAGTAGCATGATAATGATAAGGGTTAGCATCTGGGTGGGAGCAAGCAAGCAAACTAAGGTTAGGTGATAGCTAAACTGGATGTATAGTTCAGAAGTTCATGGAAACATCAGAATTATAGGTTGGCATTTGTTGAGCATGAACTCATATCAGTCAAAAAACTTATACTATTTCTTAAGTCAGAGTAAAATCCATAAACTACTTTAAAATAGAATCAATAAGATTTGTTATGTTTCCTATATGTCAGTACATGACTTCTCATGAAGTCTGAAGTCACTCTGACACCAAGATGTATTAACCCCTTGTTTACCTTCAGCTAAGTTCTTGGATCCCCTGTAACTCCACCTCCTTTAGAATATATTAATTATACAAAGCATTGTGTGTTATGGTAATTTTTTACACAAATACCAAATCTTTTGACTATAGTTCTCACTCCCAGTCCTCTCATCTCCTCTCTTCCTCCTCTCCCTTTTTGCTCAAAATAGTCCTACTTCCAATTTCTTGCCTTTTTACATTTTTATCTTTGTGTGTGTTCATGGGTGTGTGTGTGTGTGTATGTGTGAAAAATTGGGCAACTTCAGAATAATCCAAAACCCAGTAATTCCTCACCTAGCTAAACATATACCCAATAATACTTGCACACATATGTTCATGACAGCAACATGAATTTTTTATTCATTACTTGATGGGAATTTCATCATCTTTCAACCACACTGCTTCAAGCAAAAAGGTCCTACCCTCTTCCTCCTAATATCGTAGCAGTCATAAGAATTTTACTACCATTGTGTATCTAATAATAGGTGGAATCAAATATCTCTGATAATATAACTTTTTGGAAAAATATTGTAATCACCTCTGTGTTGAAAATAAGAGTCAAGACCCATGAAGTATACTAGCATGCAACTTGCTATAGTGGTAGAACCAAACTAGGCATTTTGCTGCCTTAAAACCATATATTTGTCCTTAGTGATTCTGGATTTCAGATCATCTCACACTTGCAATGAAAATAAAATACACAGGGTGGGACTGTCTGAAGTAATGTAGGACTGTCTGAGGTAACTAATTCCTCCATTTGGAGTTTTCACCATTTACCCTTGAGTTCACTATAATCAGATACTGAATGTCTCTTGACCAATACACTCAGTCCTTCTATTACCCTGTTGTTAATTTGCAATTGTGCTTCAGAAATTAAAGATATGCTTCTATCTATCTTAAATTTCTCACAACTCTAAACTTTTAAAGAGAGAGTCTTCTACAATAGGATTTAGCATTCCCAGCTCTTTGTTCTATCCACCTTTTTTAATGGCCAAAACACTGATGTTCATAGTGTAATTTCTGTTCCAGTGGCTTCCAGCAACAGATGTGTGTCTCTCTAAGCAATTCACTAGGAATTCAGAGAAGGAAAGAAGTTACAGAGAGGGCTTACCCCAATAACTTGGGATTTTAACTCAACATCCAATTTTCTATTCCACTGACCTATTAAAGCATATCTCTCCATCATATTCATGAAGGGTATCCCCTCAACTGTAGGAAAGAGCCGGACGGCAGCAGCAACACTTTTTTTTATGTTTTTGGTTAATTCTAAGTTAACTGTGAATAATAGAAATTTATAACTATGCCTAAGACTCTTCCGAGGTAACACAGACGTAAATGTAGACACACTAACCACAAAACACTGATATTTGAGTACATAGAAGCCAATGGGAAGGTGGTTAAATGTTTAAAGTCCTTTGTTTTAAAGTGATTTTCTAAAGAGAATCAACAACAGGAATAACTCACACAAAGAAAGCCAGATTTTTATGAGATTTTTGAGAATGTTTTAAAAGTCAAATAAGATTTAGATAAGGTTCTGAGGTTTTTTAAATTAGGATGGACAATTTTTAATGTAGTTCTAAATACAGTGTAAAAAGTTGTTTTAACTTCAAAGAACATATTAAAACTTCATTTTGAAGGTATTATGTGAACATTGAAGGACATTCTGATATTTTCGAAAGCAGTAAGAAGTAAAATGTATACCAGAAGCTGTTCTGATTGCTGTCAATAGCAATTCAGCACGGGAATAACATATAACAAGCACAATACTATTTTTTGCCTTTATTGCCTCTTTTCCCATCAGACATCATGTAAATTAGAATTAAGTACTCTACGAGCTAATTCACTGGGATGCTCATGATGATTACTTCTCTTAAGCTGAATACCAACTGCTGGTTTCCTAATTTATACAAAATTTCATAGCAGAGGAAGAAACTGAGAAAGGGAATCCATTAGAGAACGAGAGTGTGCACCACGTATTCCATCCCCAGACACACCATAAACTCTTCTTATTCAGTATTCATTTTATTAAATCTGTCATAATTAACAGTCTTATAGAGATGAGGACAGAAACTATAGTGGTAAATGGGCACAGGAACCCAGTATTCAGAAGCAAAAATGTGAATAAAATACTCAATGCTAAGGATCCAAGGCTCTAGAGAAGGAAATATCCAAACATCTGGTGAAAGTTTGATACTAGACATTTCCTAAGTACACCCTCATGGACATTTACATAACATTATATAAGCACTAAGGTACATATGTATTTATATATTGAATATAATTGACATTTATTTTACCATGTGAAATATTGGGCAATTTCAGAGTAATCCTTTTCCAAAACCCAGTAATTCCTCACCTAGCTAAGCACATACCCAATAATACTTGCACACATACGTTCATGACAGCAACATCCATGGAATGAACTAGATCAAGGAACTATCAACTGTTTAAAAAATGATGAAATACAGCATACCCATGCAACTGTCTATTATATTGTAACAAAAGTCACCAAGTATTGATATGTGACCTAACATAAAGAAATCTTAGTAATATTGAGATAATTAAGATATCTTAATCACAAAGTATTATTTTGAATGTTTCTGTCTATGAAAAATGTCAAGAGTAGAAAAAAAATAAGGAGTAAGGACCTAGTGATTCTAGTCACTGGGGAGTGTTTTCTAAAGGACCTGGAGTAATAACATCCTGAAACTAAGCAATAATGATGCTTCTAAGACTTGAAGAATATGCTAAATGCATTTCATAAATGAGAAATTGTAAAAGGCAAACCTTAGGACATCTGAATTATCTCTATAAAGCTATTATAAAATATGTTACTATGGTTACATTAGAATAATATGAATTTCTGAATTCACAGCATACAGCATTAGAAAGAAAACATTGCTAAAGACATACCACGAGCAAAATTAAACCAATTGGTTGATTACCTATTCTAGACACAATTAACTTTTAATAAATAGTTGATTGTCACAAAAATTGGACAAAATATCCATCTGATCAAATCGCCTTTCATAGGCAAGTAATTTGCAATCTAGCTTGACATTTGATACTTATTTTGAGCAATTTTAAAATGTCATTTATTATCTTTACAAAAAAAGACTATCCCCTTATGTTATCAGAATGATAACATAAAAAAAATCTAGTCACTAGATCCAAAAATTATTGTAAATATGTTCTTTTATTTAATGAAGTGAAATTTTCAGACACTTCATATATTTTGATTTTAGTATATTTAAATCAAGCACGTATAGATACTACTCACGACTGGCTTTGAATTGGACATGGTATGCAATGCCAATCCAACTGATGATCCTGTAACCATTTATTTGAGGCACTGTAAAATACCCTCCAGTCTCTCAATACCTCAATGTCTTATTGATCCAGACCCTATGAGCCTCCAATCCAAGATCTCTATGGTAAGCATGACAGATGTGCTACCCAAAGAAGGATGATTATGTATTCAGGGTTTAACTCATAATTAAGGAATGAAAATCTGGGACACATCATAACTTAGAAAAAGAAAAGTGTTTTCAAATTACTTTGGTACAAACTCCACTGTCTGACCTGGAAAGCTTCCAGCCAGAGAAGTAGCAACATTGTGTTCAGTTTGTTCCTGCATAGAAAGAGTTCTGAGGAAGGTGCTAGAGTTGGTTGAGTGTTAATGTGATTGCTGAGTTGGCAAACATATGTAAGCTCTTCATCTTCATTGTATCCTTTCCCATTCTTCCTGGGGATCAGATTAAAAGAAAATTTGATATAGTTTAAATTTTAAGTAACAATAAATAAGAGAATTTCTTTCTTATTTGCCAATCATTTAGTTTTAAGACCATCACGAAACAAAACCAACCAGCAAATAGATAAAACTACACTGGTAAAACAGCTCAGTGGGTGAAGTGCTTGCCTCCTAATCATGAGGACCTGAATTTGACTGCCAAAACCCATGTAGAATACCAAAGCTGTAGTGTACACTTGCCATGTTGGGGTGGTAGGCACAGCAGGGTTGCTGGGACTCATTGGTCAGCCAGTCTAGCCTAAATGGGGGCTGGACAGTGCTTCCAAGGGTAACCTTTGATGTTGTCCTCTGCTCCATGGCCATACACATATGTGCACTTGCATATACATTTGTATCTACATAAAATACACACATATATAAACACACACATACAACTAAAAATAACCATATTTCGTGGTGGATGAGGGAAAAGCTGATGAGGCCTCACCCCTGCCAGAGGGACTCAAGTGTCCCCTGTAAGATAAGTGGGTAAGCACATGTAATATATCCTTTTAGCCCTGGAAGGGAAGAAAATTCTGATTTATACAGTGCATGGAAAAAGCTTGAAAACATGGACAGTAAGTAAAATATGCTGATTATCTTACTTACAATACTGACTTGATAAATATTGCCTAAATTTCTATTTAGTTTGAGAGACCTAGACTAGGAAAATTCATAGAGCAGAAAGTAGAAAGATGTTTCCCCAGGCTTAGAATCCAAAGTAGAGTATTGTTACTAAATGGGAATCCTGTTTCAGTTAAGAGAGAAAAATTTCTGGAGATGCCTAGTGATAATATTTAACAGAACAGTGTGAATATACTTAAGCATTACACAACTGGACACTTCGAGGTGGTAAACACTAAACCTTATGTCATGCATACTTTATTTCAGGAAAGAAATGGGATTTAAAGTGGCTATCATGCATGGAAACCGCTAGTTCAAAAAATGGTACTGTCATAAAATAGAGCTCAAGACCTGCATTGAGTATCCTGGTACACCCATTACCAGTCAGGAAACAGACTTGAAGCTATAGGCTCTGTACTGACATTTGTACTGTAAGATCTTGTACTAATCTGACAAGGCAGACAAAAGAAGGTACCACTTTCTGAATAGCTGATAAATTTTCTCATCATTCTGGACATCAGAAGGCCAAGATTAAGATGTGAGGAGGGTTGGTCTAGTGGTATCTTTCTTCCTTGCTTAAAGAGTGTTTCCTTCTTTCTGCTTAAGTGGCCTCCTTTTGTGCATGCAGGCTTCTAGTCTCTCTCTTTCTTGTAATGATTCCTGTCCTGTTTGATTAGAGGTTTACCCTTAAGACTTTACTTAATGTTAATTAGTCCCTTGAAAGACTTATGTCTAAATACAGCCATATTAAGGGTTATGGTTTGAACATAGGAACACAGTCCATAATAGGCCTGCATATATACTTTTGCAAACCGCTCCACAGTACCATCTTATGAGACAACTGCTGACCAAATTCTAAAAGTTTGTATGCAATCAATACTGCAAAATCCTCTTCAGATAATGAAGTAACCAAGATTGTACTGCCAAGTGAATAGAAATTTTAAATATAGTAAATTAGTTGAAGATGAGGCATATAGTGGTTCTCTGGGGGAAAGCACAAGCTCAATTATTCAATAAGAAAGCACAGAGTATTGCACCTTTGCACAGTGCCTCATCCATCAGATGAGATAATTGCATCTTCATCCATCACTTGGTACAGTCGAAATAAAATTGTTATAACAGAACATCAATGTGGACCACTCTGAAGCAAAATACTTCATTTCAATAAATGTCTTAGCTGCCATAATGATTTCATCTTGAGATGTAGTAATGTTAGCTATGGTCCACTTGCTAGTCTGCTTGTATGCTTCCTTAATAAGTTTAAGAACATTTGATTGGGCCACAGAAAGCTTCTTTAGACCAATAGACTGTAGAAGGCAAAGTACACAGTCTCTGGATTCATGTGCTATAGTTTTCAAAAGGTGGTTAGCTTTGTTTGTATTGTTTTGTTTTACTGGTCAGCTTGTATCTTTTCTGATCCATGTTGACCTGAGACCCACAGACATTGGCATACTCTTGCTCCTTTCTTAGCATCTGTCCAGTTATTTTTTCAATACTTAAAGATCTTTAAGTTAGAATACACTTTATTTGTCAGGATAATATCCTAAAAATAAGAACTTCCAAGTTGTTTATATTAAGAAGTCAAAACCTGGCAGGTGAAATGGTACAAGGATAAGGGTGCTTACTAAAAGGCTGACAGCCTGAATTAGATCACACTGTGAAAGGATTTAAATGACTTCGGCAAGCCATCCTCTGACTTGCACAAGGAGAGAGAGAGAGAGAAAGAGAGAGAGAGAGAGAGAGAGAGAGAGAGAGAGAAACATAAATGCATGTGGGCATGCATTCACATTCACACACACACAATGTCAAAAATAAATAAAGCAAAATTTTGTAAATTTACTTATGGGAAGTAGCATTATATGGGACATGTTGCATGTCCAAACTGACTTCTTACTCCTGAAGCAATCTGAAAATGCCTCCTTCTGAAGGATGGCAAATGCTCTTTGTGGATTCATCTTACTTATTCAATGAACAAGGTGAACAGGTTTTACCTAAAATAGGCTTCATTCTTATATCAAAATTCCTACTACTGAAAACAGATGTTTGATGGCTAACTCATTCGGTTTTTCATGTTGGAAATTCCTCTTACCACAGATACCTAATAATATACTTATATTACAATGGCAGGTATAAATCAAAGTATTCAAGACATGGTAATAATTATAATAAAATAATGATTACATTTATATTTCATTTATTTTGCTGGGTGATTAAGATTCAAATAAAAGTGATTTTCATATAAAATGGATGTAATCCCCATCTTCAAAGAGATATCAACAACTGTTGAATACTAACAACTGCAAATTCCATAAATTATTCTTTCTTTTCTTTTTTTGTTTCTGAAACAATATTTCCCTGGTTAGCCCCGTCTGTTCTGGAACTCACTTTGCATAACAGTCTGGCCTCTATTGCAGAAATCAATCTGGTTCCACCTCTGCCTCCCAAGTGTTGGGATAAAGGTGTGTGCCATCATGCATAGTTCATAAATATTCTTATAATACCTTTCTACATCAAGCAATAGTTTAGAAGTGGCTAGTAAGTAAAAAACAAAACTTATATTTTACTTCTCACAAACTCAAAACTGGATTTCCTATCATGAAGCATAAGCACATTATGCGTCACTTATCATCCTAATATTTGAAGGTTTTCTTTCTCCATTCTGTTCCCTGATCACCCCTATAACATATCATAGACACTGTTTCTTCCTTGTGTACTCTTATGACTAATTTTATATCAACTCGACACAAGCTAGAGTTAACCAAAGGAAAATACCTCCATAAGATTTGGCTGTTGGACATTTTCTTAATTAGTCATTGATGGGGGAGGGTGGGTCTATAAGAAAGCAGGGTGAGGAAAACACGGGAGCAAGCCAGTAAGGAGCACCCTCCATAGTCTCTGAGTGAGTGCCTTCCTGCAGGTTCCTATCTTCACTTCCTTCATAGATGGACTACAGTACAGAAATATAAACCAGATAATCCCAACGCAATAATGACACAAACTGATTGAAGACTATATGACACTCGTCATACAGCATTTCACACACATTCAAAATAGATAAAAGAAAAACCAAAAGGAAAGGAAAAATAAAATTAAATTAAAACCCAAAAGGCACCCTTCTTACAAGCTGTATAGTCTGTCTCTCCTTCTACCCATCACAACAGGGACTGAAGCAGGGCCTTTTGCACCTTAGATAAACCTTCTCACTGAGCAAGATCCCCAGCACCCTACAAGCTCAATAGCACATGACTTTTTGAGGCACAAAGAAATTTTATCCCAGGTTAAGGAAAGTAAAGTGGAATTTGAATAGATGACTGATAATCCTTTTTCCATATTTATAGTTCACAGGAGATAATGAAGCAAAGACAGAAATCAAGACAGCAAGCTGACCATGAGGAGATAGCCGCATTAACTTGTGTGTGAAATATTGGTGTCTTGATATAGAGTGGTGATGATAGCAGCATAAGAGGAACAGAATAGAATACATGGGAATTGGTCATCACGGGCTACAGGTGTCTGAAAAAAATATCATATAGAAAGATTGTAAGTTTCCAAGTTGTAAGCTACACGATGGTATCATTAAGTAAAGTGAATCTATGCAAAGAGGAGAAACAAACTCATTTTCAGAGACATGTAGGGTCAAAGTAAATATCAAGGTAGATCTAACAAGTAATTGTCTATCTAAGACTATTGCTCAGAGAGAGGACAGCCAAACTTGGTGTATACACAGGAAGGCAGAAGTTAAGTTCGTTATGCAGCTCGAGGAGCCAGAAGAACATGCAGTGTTCTTTCAACTTGTTTTTCTCAACAGTGAGAAAACCAGTTCAAAAACTCTATAGACTTAATGGAAGTGTGTGATAACTTTCAAATGTGTCCAGTTGGCTTGGTTGAACAACATTCCCCTCAATAGTCTTTATTTTTTTTCTTCTTGTTAATCTGAGACTCTTGCTAGAGTGGAAGGTAAGAAAGGAATTGGCTCCATTTGGAAAGACATACGCTGTTATGATCTCTGGTTTATCTCAGTGGCACGTGCCTACCTATGTTCTATTTGCTTTCAGTGCCATTGACTCTTGGACCAGCTACATGTGTGTGTTAATAGTCATACTGAAGGGCCCAAGGAAGTATTTACTGTTAACATCAAAGAAACATGAAAGACTAGGGCTGTAGTCCATATTGGGAGAGTTCCAGTTCTTTGCTCTCAGAGTTTATGGTAGTTAAGACTGCCAAGCTGTCAGGATTTAGAATACTCATGGAAAAATTTTTTAGATTATGTCTATGAGAGATTTTCTATGTTGTTTTAATTGAGATGAGAAAAATCAACTCTGATATGGGTGGCACCATCTCATCCTCCAAGTTTCATGACTGTGGATGCAATTTGAACAACTACCTTAAGCTCCTGCCACCATTCATTCCTTACTTTGGGGATCACTGACATCAAACTGTGAGCCACAATAAACTCTTCCTTCCTTAAGTCACTTCAATCAGGGATTTTATAACAGCAACAAGAAAGGTAGCTAAGGCAAGATTCAAGCTCCTTGTAGTCTTCCTTTCCTCACAGTGGCCTCTCAAGTTTCGCTTCCATGTTCTAGTATTGACATGAAGATTACTTAGTGCATGCTTTTGATTTCAAAAACCAATTCTCTCTAATCAGTAGATATGTTAATTACAGTACAGAGAGGGAAAGGGAGAGAGAGAGAGAGAGAGAGAGGTTGCATAGAAGTAGCATGTAAGTCTCTTGCTAGCCCTGTGTTTGAATGCTGGTTGAGTGGGCCAGTGAAGATCAGATCCAAAAGGACTTGGAAGGAATGTCATTTAACAATTGAGAAAGCAAGGGCTTGCAACTGACACAGGTATATTTCAAGAGAAGAAAGAAGAGTTTGCCAAATGCTGCAAAGAAATTCACTAAGTACAACCTAAAGCCTTCTGGTTGTGCTTAGTAATTACGATAGTGACTGATCTCTACTCAAATTATATCAGAGAAATAACTGGGAAGGGAAACTACTAAATGCGCTTTAAATAGCACATTAGAAATAGTAAGAAAATTTGCACTAATTTTGCAACAGTTTTGAAGAGGTTAGATTTAGTAGTTTCAGGGTTGTCTTAGGTTCTTTTTATGTTGGTTGACGTACTCGTTTATATTGTAGTCAAAAAACATAGAGTAGTATTGCTATATTCATAGTATATAAAAGATCCCTAGATGGTTTGTCTTGTAAAGCTGAAACTCCATACCACTAAAAACCTATTATGCTATTTTTCCTCTCCTTCTGAGCCCTGTGGTAAGTATGACTCCGATTTCCTCGGGGTTTGATTGCTGTAGAAACCTCATGTAAGTAGAATCACATAGATAGCCTTTGTCCTTTTGTGGATGACTTTACTCACTTGCCATAATGTTCTTAACTTCGTATTTCCTTCTTTTCAAAAGCTGAATGAAATTCTATACTATGCATATATTTTAATTTCTTTGCTCATTTTTCTGCTGATGGACATTTAAATCACTTCTGCTATTGGGGCTATTTGGGAGAAATAATGCAATGAACACAAAAGTACAAAAATACTTCTGATGAGATCTTAGTTTCAGTTCTTTATAATATGTAGCTAAAAGTAAGATTCCTAGGCCAGTAATTACTAGTTTTAACTTTTTGAGGAATTGCCATACTGTTTTCAATAACAATTATTCATTTTATAGTCTCACCAACCATATCCACACCAGTGTTTGTTTATAATACAGACATATACATCATATACATATACATCTTATACATATACATCATATACATATACATATGTGCCATATACATGTACATATACATGTGTCATATACTTGTACATATATGTGCATCATATACATAAATCATTCATATACATCATATACATATACATCATACATACATACTCATACATATATGTGTATGTGATATTCTAATTGATTCTAGTGATACTACATTGTGTCTTTACCCAGAATTTACATAATGATGAAATGTGAACTTTTTTAATCTGCCAGCCATTTACGTCTATTTAGAGAAATGTTATCCAGTCCACTGCCCATTTTTAAAAATATATGCCTCACATGTTGTTGAGTCGCAGAAGTCCTTGGGATAGTCTACACACTATTCTCTTATCATGTGCATGGTTTGAAATCCATCTTGGAAGCTTTCATTTAATATTTTTGAAGTTTTCATTGCTCTATGGGAGTTTTTAAGTTTGATGCAACCATTGTATTTTTATTCTATTGTTTACTGTATTGGGATCACATGAAACTCATTGCCCAACCCAGCATCATATCATGTCCCTTTCTGTTTTCCTCTGGAGGTTTGTCGTTTCACTTTACATGTCCTCCAACACCATATTTAGAAGAAATGATGTTTTCTTCATCTGCTTGCCTTTGGAATGCCATTGGTTTTAATTTGGGCATACATGTGAGGGTCTATGGATTTTTTTTATTTATGGATTTTTTATTTGTGGATTTTTTTGTTTTATTGATCCAAGTCTCTGATTTTCTGCCAGTGTCATATGGCTGTGACTCTCATAATTTTATAAGACACTGATTTCTTCTAGAGAAATGGAAAGGACAGAGCAAGAACTTAGGCAGTGATCTCCTAACCCTGTCTGAGAGACTGAGAATTGTTTTATGAGATTCTGAACAAAACTAGGTGATACAAAGCTAAGGGATGAAACATTCTTCAATGACGTATCCTTTATTCTTAAGACTAGTTGCTTCCCTGAACAATTTTATTCATAATTTGCCATCGCAGACAGGTTGTGTTGCTGTAATGGAGAATGTACTAACTAAAAGATGAAGATTTAGAGTTATCCTTATTTTTGGTTTCTCATTGTAAATTCTAGTATACACTATAATTTGTGTTGCTACATTGACCTAAAGAGTTTTTTTTCTCAAATCTGATACAGATGCTGATATCAGACAGTTACACAGTGGATTTGTTACTCTGAGATGCTATTCAATACCATCCTGTTAGTCCCTTGAGATGATCTTTTCTTCTTTAACTGGGATAGTTACAGCTCAGTGTTTGCTAAATGAATGACTGAATGCACAAACAGCCAGACAACATCTTTAAATGATGTTCTGTTGCATAACTTAATAGCATGGATTACATTCAAGGCAAGAATTATTTGAAACTAAATATATAATGAAAGTGAACATATCCATATAATATTAATCTAGAGGTTATTTTAGAAATACTTTTGCAAGTTCTAGATTATTTTATAAGGAGAAATCTCACAAAAATTAGAGATTAAGGAATTGGAAAGACTGTTCACCAGTTAAGAATACTTGTTGCTTATACAAAGGACTGAAGTTCAGTTTCCAGGGTCCACATGGTAACTCCTAAACATTGGTAACTCTAATTCTAGGAGATCTGATTTTTTTATCTGGCTTCTGCTGGTATCAGGCATGTGCGTGATGCGTATACATACACACAGACAAAACACCCATACACATAGGATACAAATAAAAAAATAAATTTGGGGGCTGGAGAGATGGCTCAGCGGTTAAGAGCACTGATTGCTCTTCTAGAGGTCCTGAGTTCAACTCCCAGAAACCACATGGTGGCTCAAAAGCATCTGTAATGGGATCCAATGCCCTCTTCTGGGTATCTGAAAATAGCTATAGTGTATTCATAAATAAACATATTTTAAAAATAAATAAATAAGTAAATAAATAAATAAATTTGTTTCTTAAATGAGGATCAAAATTACTACTTCTTCTGCTCTTATCATTGCATTACACTAAAACATATTTTTGGAAGGCTATTACAGGTTGTGATGTTACCCTCCCCCTTGGGGTCTTTGAGTCGTTACAGAGAATTATGAGCTTACAGGCTAAGAGCCCTCAATGCAGATGTTTCTCTAACCTAGGCTGTCAGATACTTGGTTGAATTTCAAACAACAAAAAGGTTATTTTTATAACTTTTTATCTTCTACAAAAAAAAATACTGTTCACTAGTTTTTCTCTAAAATTCATTATCAAAATACTTATTCTGAGTGCTTTTTATATTCATAGTGATAAGAGGTAAGAACTTGGAGCAGAAAGAAGGATGACCCACTTAATGAATTAACTTCCTGAAGTTACAGAGGCACAAACAAAAGAATTCTTTAACCTTTAAAAGGAACAATAGGCAAAAGTGGTTTTGTGCAATATAGTTTATTTCATGCTATCCATGCTCAATACAAACCCAGTATTAACTAAGATTATGAATGGATTTTTGAACTCTTTTTAAGAAAGTTAAAGTACACAAATATTTTAGAAATCATGATCTTCTTGGATTAAAGGAAATATATAGACCAGGCTATCTAAATTTCTCTCGTTTACTTAGGATACTCAAAGCAAGATGGTACAGCTGAATTAATCGCAAGCTTCAGCTAATTCTTTTTGCATCCTTATTAATCAGGTTAGGGTTTCTCCTCTATTAATGTACACAGAGAAAGGTCAGAAATTTCACTGGGGGCATGTTCCAGGGCATGGGAATTAAGTGAAAAGTCATCTTTCATCCCTCCTGGGACTGAAAACAGTCCCAGTCCTCAGTTCTGAGTATTAGATCATGTGGAATGTACTGAACTCACAGGGCGTATAGTTTCTGCGCAACAATGAAGGTCATTTATTATAGGACTGTCGTCCAAGTTTGCAATGATTCTTTGATTAGTGAAAAGTGGTTGTGCATGTTATGCCTTGGGATGTTTCTTTACTTTTTTTTTTCTTCTCCAAGAGGATTTTGTGGATTGTACTAATGCTCCATGGGAGAATTTTTAGCCTGAGCTTTGTTACGTGATGTGCCAAAGGTGGTTAACAATGAGCAGATAGCTTAAATTAATTTAGACGGATTGTGGTGTGTGTGTGTGTGTGTGTGTGTGTGTGTGTGTGTGTGTGTGTGTGTAAGGGAAGAATTGTGCTACTCCCTTAGACTCTCTCATAAGAGATGGCAGAAGAAGGTGCTGCGAAGCACAAAGCTCATCTTCATTCTTAGAGTTTAGCTGTGCAATGACTTTGAAGGAATGTAAGACCATAAGTAAGGTTTTGTCCTTTAACTTTTGGCCACTCCAGCATCACAGGCCACAAGCCACTTTGCTGTCTTAGGGCTCCCGAACACCAGGTATTGTTCATTATCATAGAATCAGCAGAAAGAATTTTAAGTGAACACACACTTCACCTTCACATCTCTGCCATAGTGTTAGACAAACTGTTTCACTGGGTCAAACAACTGAATGTAGACACCAAGAAACCGTGCCATGCTTCTAAGAATGTGATTCTTTTTTAATTTCTAAATCTGCTTCGATCCAATTTTCTGCTGTCTTGGTTATTGTCCTGCTCCTGCTGTTAGAGGTCCCACATGAAGATCTAGATGCACATCTGTTGTATGTGTGGATAGGGCCCAGGTCTGACCCATGCATGCTCTCTGGTCTGCAGTTTAATCTATATGAGCCCTTATCACCCCAGGTTAGTTTATTCTGTAGGTTTTCTTGTAGTGTCCTTGACCTTTCTGGCTCCTTCAATCCTTCCCCTCCTTTACAGGAGTCCTCAGGCTTTGTTTATTGTTTGGCTGTGGGTCTCTGTATCAGTTTCCATCAGTTGCTGGGTGAAGTCTCTCTGATGACAGTTATGCTAGGCTCCTGTCTGCAGGTATAGCAGAATAACGTTAACAGTGTCAGGGTGGACTCCCTCTCATGGCATGGGCCTCAAGCTTTGCCAGTGAATGGTTGACCCGTACCTCAAATTCTGCTCCATCTTTTATCGCTGCACACCTTGTAGGCAGGACAAATTGTGGGTCTCAGGTTTTATGGTTGGGTTAGTATTCCAATGCCTGCATTGGAAGTCTTTCCTGATTACAGAAGCTAGCTAGTTCAGGCTCCATGTTCCCCATTGCTAGAAGTGACCACTACCCTCTTAATGAAACATACAGATTAGCAGGTCCGTGAATATAACCTAGCCCAAAGGTTTCTGGGATACATTTACCCAGAAAGGCTTAAGCTCCCTAAGATCCAGTTGGTTCCCTTAGTTCTGCCAAAAGTGCACTTCCATGTTATCTCTCTAACCAGTGAACACAGGTCGATAGAAATGGCTGATGCTTTCTTTTAGAAGCCAGTTCTCTTACTATTTGGGGTAGAAGAAGCTCCTGATACAGCGCTTTCAGACAGCTGTTAGTCTGTGGGCTCAGGTCCAAGGACAAGGGAAGCACATCTGAGCCACGGCTGCTGAAAAACGAAACAAAAAGTCCTAGCAGAGCCAAAACCCTGGCTGAATGAAACTCAAGCACTGAGCAGCCTACAAGGTGTCTGTAGCAACCTAAAAGATGGAAACTTTGGCTGGTTTCTTTATTATGGTTGGCAAAGACAAGGATGTGTGTACCGGAGTGAGGCAATTCAGGTGTGATGATCAGTGTGGGAGCAGGGAAGGGAGGCTTCTCCATCCCTCCTCACATGATGGATTGGTCCTTTTTTTTTTTTTTTTTTAACTTTCCAACCAGTCAGCCAATCAGGGCCCGTTTGACAGTTCCATAAGTTCTAGTGTGCTAGGCCGTAGTGCGAAAGGTGCTACGGGAGCCAAAGGATGAAGAAGAGAAAGAAAAGGTTGGGAAGAGCCAGCCTCCAAAGGCTCTTGATCTCTAGGAGCATGAGAAGCTTGAATACTGCAGACTCTCGCCCTAGATGGGCTGACTGTAACTGAAGGTTCTGGCCCAGGTGGGGAGTTCGCTCCTTCCTGCCTCAGGGACTCCTGTGGTTGTAGGCAGAGGACATCGGACGCCATGTGTCACATGACGGCTTCCAAGCACCGTTGTTACACAAGAATATGTAAAAAACTTTGAAATGCCTCAGCCAATCTGTGCACAAAGTTTGAGAGGTTCTCCCCCCCCCCGACCTTAATGACACCCTACATTTTTACATGATATCGCATTCACCAAATTGTAAATTTAAAATTTAAAATTACTGATATAAAAATTCATATTATGTAAGACCTTTTTAAAGGAAGTTAATTAATTTTCTTATCCCCCACCCTTAAAAATGTCACGTATTTGTAAGTATAGAGTAAATAAGCAAAAAAATACCTGAGAAAAACACCATGAACTGAATATAAAAGTTAAATTAATTAACTTGAAACAATGCTACTTTTTTTTTTCTGAATCTGGGGGTATTTGTGGTATTTTCCGCCCTCTTAAAATGTAATTTTTTCCTCATCCTAATGTAATTATTTCCTCATCCACTTATGTATCTATTATGCAGCAAACCTTTATTTTAGGTAACTAGAAACCCTCCTCCTGTGCTAAGCTCTAGTTTTGGACTTGAAATTATTCAAACTTTCAGCTTTCAGGACAGACGTTAAAGATTCTCCAAGCTGCACCACGTCAGAACCTTTCGGTTCAGATGGTCCTGCCCCTGCTGTTTACCTAAGCACATTTCACAGTCTGTTTTGTGCCAAATTTTAGCCTAAGTGCTACAGGGCCACAACAAATGCTTAACAGTATTGTTTTGATACATGTAAAATATTTGAAAGCAAATAAAGCTTTATTAATTTAATCTGAGAAACAGCGGTACCAGCTGCTTTTGCTTTATTTACTGTAATTAAGTTATTGTAGCAGATCCCAGGAGTGGGGTTGGATTTAGAGCACACTCCTTGAACCTAAGATTTATACTCAATAGGACTATTCTCCTCTCACCCACCCCAGGCAACCAAATCCTTCATGAAGCTTAGGTAATACTCATTTATCTATTTCATTAAGGGGTCTGGTAATACTAACCCTAAAGTACTTAAAGGAGTCATTGGTCATAAGCAGGTCAACACTGAACTTGGAGCTAGAAAGATCTGTGTTCTGAAGCCATCTGACCTGATCAAGTTATTAAATCAGGTAGCTTTAGTTTACCCATATGTGCAAACAATAATGTTCATCCATAAAAAATCATTGAGCCAATAAGGAAAAAACATGTAAGTAATAGGTACTGACCAGTGGAAGATATTTGATACTTGTTCTGGTAAAATTTAGATAATAAATTTTAAAATAAATGTAATATCTATACTGTTGTTATATAAAATACATTCTATTATTTTTTGCACTTCTCCAAGATATGATATTTAACTGGCTGGGCCAAAATAAACTTTTAGATCCTTCAAAATGCATTTGCTACAGATCAGCTCCAACAACATTAGAGAAAAGAAGAAATAAAACACTACCATTTGTAGATGCTACCATTTTTAGATGTTAGAGTTACACTATTTAACACCATAGATTTTTAAAAGACCAACTGCCTGATAAAATGTTAAATATAGCTGAACTAGACAACTTGTTATTAGTGACATCAATCTCTACAGCATCAACCCAGGGGTGCTCGGTCCTAGTGGGATGTGGCACACACAATGGACAGTACTTCAAAGAGGAACACGGAGCCCTGTGCCTACCTATTGGGTAAACGGCAAACAGACAGCTTCCCTGGCACTAGTGAATGATCTACCACATGGTCGTCACCTATGCTCATGATGCTGTATAGGAGGTTCTCCCCTTGACAGTGGGAAGAATCTTTATTGTCAATAAAGAGGAGTTTTCCTTTGAAGACTACAAAGCCAGCCTACACTTAATCACACACTCTGGCTCTCATTCTGAAACTATTTCTTCCCTTTCTACTCACCCAAGGTCACCTAATTAGTCTTTAAAGTGCACTGTGGTATTTCAAAATGGAATTAAATGATGTAGTATATACTTCTGTACTACAAACCAAACATTTCATGTGGGCTACTATGTGCATATTAACATGGGCACAAATTTTGTTTACGTCTTCTGCACAGTCACAGGAAGACATACTGACAGATAATATACAGTTCAAAACCAATTAGAATCTGCAGGGAATTAGTAACTCAGAAACCAGTGCACTGGTCTTTGGTTCTCTCACAACCTCTTGCCTCAAGAAGTTGTTAACAACCAAAAAAACACATTTATTTTCCTGAAAAGTGATTGTAATAGTCTGCACCATTTGAAACTCTTAAACTGGAAAAGATAAAAAGAGTATGTAAGATTATGCTAAACACTATTTAACACCATAGATTTTCAAAGATCAACTGCCTGATACGACGTTAAATATAGCTGAATGTGGTCCCACATCTCTGTGTAGCTTTGCCAAGTTTCCGTCGGATGCGATTTACAACAAGCAAGATATTAACCCCCATAAATAGTCCTCCTAATGTAAACACTGAACACTCCTCATTACCGCAGCAAAAGCAGCCTCTCCAAAATGTATAAAACCGAAAGCAAATCCTGGAATTTCATCTCAGGGCAGAAGGTGGATTTGAATTTGAAGACGTGCCAAATGGTAATTTGGGGCACAAATATTTCAGACAAAACTGCTCTACGAAGAGTAATAACAGCATATGTTAGCTTCTAAATCAGTTTGCATATGTCACAGGAAACACACCCAATTAATATGGTGGGCCATTTGCACTTCAGCAAAGTTATTAACAGTAAATCATAAGCAAGTAGGTGTGTTCAGATGACACATTCGATGTGAAAGCATACATGAAAATCTGACACAGTCATAGTTAAAAAGGGCCCATCATGAATTAAATCTGGAAATTAACTTATTGTTTCCTTTCTGTTCCTTTACCAGTCCCACTATTACTTCTGTTTCTTTTACATCGGCAAATTCTGTGGCTCCTCACAGTTCCCTTTCAGCTAACTAGGTCTGGAAGGATGAAAGAAGACACTTGGCCTTTATGGTTTTCTGTGACTGAATGTGTATGTCCTGAGGTAAAAAGGAACCGCGCAAGAAGCTATTAGGCACCAATGAGCAATCACAAGGAACGCTTGAGTTATGTTCACCACAACAGATGTTCTGTCCCAGAATTCCCGGAGCTGCCTCGGGCTTTTGCTGGTGTCAACCCTGTAGTAAATGGGTTTTCATAATGAATTTACCATTAATTCTCTCTCACACACAAACCATTAGAATTGCATTAAATAGCTGAATAAATGCCACCAAGGCTCAGAGCATGAATGCCTTTTGTTCATCTGAAGAAGCTCAGAAGAGTTCAGAATCTCAAATTAATAACTCATCATTTGAAAGATCAACAGGCTGCCCATTGACTGGAGGGGGCAGATCCTTGTGGAGGACTCTGAGTCCCATTCATTAGGGTGGAGATTATATGATTTCCCAGATAACCACAGTAGAGATTTTTGTTTTCAGTCCCTAATATAGGGTGTCTTATTGAATGAAGGCCATTTTAAAGTCATATTTCATTTGTCCATTTCAGCTTTTAAATTTAAAAAGTCATTTTTTTTACTAAATAAAGCAAACAAAACTTGTTTGGAATAAATGATGCAAATGTGATCAAGAAACCTACATGAGATATCGAGCATGTAATGCCTACAGAATAGCCATCTTTGTTCTGACATTCATGAAGTAAGCATACAACCAACAGGGACACTGGTAGAGACAGCACTGGCATGCACAGAGCAACAGTTTATCAGAAAGAGACAATGAAACACCATCTGCTTCTCAAAGCATAGCAATGGCATAAGATTTGTTACATTGACAACAAAGACCAGGATCGTTCCTGTTAGCTGAGCACTCATTGTGTTTCAATCACTGGCCCACTTTAATTATACATTTTCTTCTCTCTTCCAAATTAGAATACTTTCCTTTTCCGTATCCTGTAAACAGAGCCTGGCGCCACCTATAACGCCTCTACAATGGCAAGCTCTGTTCTTGCCTCTATATCTACTGTCCCCAAACCATGCAGTAGTCTTTCAACATTTGAACACCTGAGTCATTTCAAGCTTTTAAGAGTGTGCAATGAAATTTCCCCTCCCTCACTCTTGTTTTTCCCACATTATCAGTCTTGCTTTGTGTAAGTGTGGGGATGTGAGGGATTGTATGGTGGAGGTTGGAGGTCAACGTGGATGTCTTCTTTCATAGATCACCACTTTATTTTTTTAGACATAATCTACCACTGAATCTGGAACTCACTGATTCTTCTAGGCTGGCTGGCCCTGTGTTCTAAGCATTTTTCTTTATTCACCTCTGTAATGTTGGAAGTTCAGGTGCATGGTGCACCCTCTTATACCTGAGTGCTAGGGATTTGCACTTGGGTCTTCATGCTTGTGCAGGAAATACAGTACTGACAAAACCATCTCTCCAGCCCTTCCTCTTGCTTTTTTTGTTGAGTGTTTTTTGTTGTTTGCCACATCACATGTGAAGGTGTTCTTCAATAAGCTTTATTGAGTACCTTACTCCAATGGTCTAAATGAAAATGGCCCCCATTTGCTCATCTATTTCAATATTTGGTCCCCAGTTCATAGAACTGTTTGAGAAGGATTAGGACATGTGGCTTTGTCAGAATAGGTATATCACTGTGGGTAGACTTTGGGATTCCAAAACCCGCCACCATTCCCAGTTATCCCTCTTTGCCTCCTATTTTTGGAAAAGCATGTAAGGTCTTAGCTACTGCCCCTGTGGCATGCATGACTGTCTGCCGCCATACTCTCTGTCATAATGGTTATGGATGCTAATGTTATGGAAACATGAATCCTAGTAAATATTCTCTTTCCTAAGTTGCTGCATTGTTCATGGTGTTTCTCCATGGCAACAGGAAAGTAACTAAGACATTTACCTAAAGGAGAGTCACTACACTTTCACCCAAGCATTCTTTTACCTCTTATATATTTTCTACCATAATGGTGCTCAAGGTCTTTCTCTTATTAGTTTACACACAAGGAACATACACACAAACACATGTGTATATCTGGAATATTCATATGTGTCTTCTTTACTGAAATATCACAAATCAAAATCTATTTTTTACATTTCCCAATGTAAATCAAAAATATAATAAAGAACCTGGTACATAGTAGGTACTCATTAAAGTACTGTTGAATGAAAATAATTGATAAGTGATTTACAACTCTTAATGAACAGTTTTCCATTGTTCAGTTGGGACCTATTTTGGACACACAGCTAGTCAATATTTAAGGTCGATATCCAAGATACAAACAAGAGCATCTAAAGCCTTCTTCTGCCACTGCAGGCTCTCACATGCACACACAAACAGAAAGATACAAATAAAGCATGAACACTTTTTAAAAGACTCTCTCATGGTCATGGCTAGCTTTAGTGCTGCATCCTGAAGCCCATTGGGTCTGTTCACTTAGTAGCTCTTAAGCAATCTGCAGAGAAGCAGATCAAGAAAGGGTGAGTCCAAAATCCTTCCTCTAGAAGCCTAGCTTTGCTATATGCAAGTATAGAAAATAAATAGTATCCCGTGCTAATACCTCAGGATGTATTACAGCCCTGAGCAGAAAGTGAGATGATGGTTAGGACTTAAAGGGAACTATCATTTTATTTTACTGGGGCTTCTATTTTCAGGTATAGTAGTGTGTTGTTTTTTAAATAAGAAGAGAAACAAATCCAAAGGGTATCCTTACATCGAGTAATATCGTTCTTAGTTATTGCCCCTGAAGCACTGGTATGTCACTCTGGTTTATGACTTAGCACCAGTTTCCTTATAGTCATCAACATGAAGTATTGGGAAAAAATGTAAAGGAATACAGAAAGCTATTGTACATTGACTTCCAGATGTTAGCTTTTAGATAGACATGCAGTAAGTATATTTCAGATAGGAAGAAATTCAAGATTTTTCAGATATTTTGATATACCACATTTTTATACATCATCTTCTCTTCCCCTCAATTTCCCATAGTGTTTCACTACTGTAAAGAAAGTAAACAGGAATATTTTTTATCCCTAACTCTTCTAACAGCCCAAGACTTGTCATTAAGCTTTGGCATATCATGATGTCTAGCTTTCAAAGTCAGTGAGTGTTTTTGGCCTCTGCTGTCATCCTCTTATATGGAAAGGAAAGGACGGGTTTGTTTTAGTGACTTCATTTATAAACTCAGCTATTTTGCCAATAGAATAACAAGATATAAAGAGGGAGAAAGGAGGTAAGACAATATGTTTTCTTCTAAAGTGTACAAAAAAGAATATTCTGTGTTTTGGAAATCTTATGCTCATCTGTAAGAGAAACTCTGATCTAGTTATTTTATAGGGTCTTTTAAACACTTAATTGAAAACTTGTAACTAGTA
>NW_022196896.1:22362900-22363805 GCF_008632895.1 Mastomys coucha | reverse complement strand
AAAAAAAAAAAAAAAAAACTTGTATTCAAGTGTGAAGTCACACGGTATTAATCAAAATGATAATTCATCCTACTTTGATTTTGAAGTAGGTGATAGATACTACATCAGTTGGTGTACACAAGAACCTAGAATTATGACTGTTTCATTGAAACACCAATGAGTCTCAGATTTCAGTATTTATTTACCTCCTCCTGGAATTTTTCAGGTAAAAGAAACAATAGTCTTGGGTCAAGTTTCTTGCCACTTTAACAATGGCTAGTGCATTCATACATGCATGTATATGTGCTGTGTGTATGTGCATGCATGTGAGTGTGTATGGCTGTATTGTGTAGCAGTTTCTCCAAGATTAAAACCTTTCATTTTGGAGGGAAGCACCTTAAGATTATAGGATGTTCTAAGGGAGCTGGATCACTCCTTCTCAGAGGGAAGCTTCTTAACTTCCAAAATTAACAACTCAAGAGCTTCAGGAAATCAATAAAACTTACCAGATTTATTAGGCACCTCCTTTCACACACATATAAGCAGTATTGACTGCTAAGAGACATTCTCAAATAATGAAATTGCCCAGAAAAGGCTCAGACAAACTGAGTTACCTGGAAAAGATGCCCCTAACTATTGAGTTACCTGCAGGTTTTGTACTGTGCTTTAGGTTCCCAAATTTCATGAGGTACCACCCAGGAGGGATGCTTTCGGTAATGTAGCTGACTTTACATCATATCTGCTCCTGTAAATAACTCATGACCAGTATTCCTATGATCCTTAGCTCACCAAATTTGGACTTTGGTGGTTTTCTTAATTTTATATGCTTTGGTTCCTTGGCTAGGATGAGTAAAAATTTGTTCATGTCTCCCCAGGTATAGAGTCAGACTGTGTGTGCATGTGTGTGTGTGTGTGTGTGTGTGTGT
>NW_022196896.1:22346903-22362819 GCF_008632895.1 Mastomys coucha | reverse complement strand
GGAGAGAGAGAGAGAGATAGAGAGAGATAAGTGAGTTAACAGATAACTAAATGTATTTGTAAGTTAGGGCCACAGTTAACTGTTAATGTCACAGATTGGAAAGGAGAGCGAGAGGGAGAGAAAGAGGCTAGGTAAGTGCTGTATAGGCACCAGCACAATTACTTTCATGGGCCCTTCCCTTCCTGCTTTGTGGTGGCTGAGTTCTGTCCTGCTCTGCCCCATCTTAGTGGCTGAAGTTGGCTGAATGAGAAGGTTAAGTCTGAATCGTTAAGACACATCTGGATGTCAGGACACTCTGTATTCTGCATCTACCATCTAAATCATCACTCTTGCAACAGACATGAATGACCAGCTGCTGTGTTCCATAAACCACTGTTCTAAGAACTGGCACTAAAGCCTTGAGCAAAGCAGTTCTGCCTGGGTGGAACTTACTTTTTAACACAAGAGACAAGTGGTCATTGTAAATAAGTGATGCATACAGATGAATTATGAATGGATGTCATAAATTATGTAATTAGTAAGATTGCACAGTGTAATCGAGCTACCTAAAGAGCAAGAAAACAGTCCAAGAGATCCCTGGTATGACTTTAGACAAAGTGCCTGAAGCCTCCTTTGGCCAAGTGACAAGGAGAAATCTGACTGTAGAGGGACACCAAGCTTTATGAACCTCCAGGAAATAGTTTCCCCTCAGCTCCCAAGTAGGTATTTTCATGAAGAAGAAATAAAATTCACCTAGTTTAAACCACACTTTTTCTGTGGCAGAAGAGAAGAGGGCTCTTATTTATAGTTAAGCCTATCCCTAACTAAAAGAATGTTTCTTTCAATCTACAGTTCTACAATAGGCAATATTTAATAGCCTCAACACCTCCCATACATTATTGTGTTAAACCGTATGTCACATTAAGTTTCAACTTTGTTATATTTTGTGTCTCATTTGAAATGTCACTTGATTAGGCTAGTAAAATATGGCAGAGAGTGATCCCCAATGAGTTCTCAAGCCTTGGCCCCAAACAGTCATCTGTTTTTCTTCTTATATAATACTTAAGCTGTGAAGTATGTGTTGGCTTGTTGCCCAGAAATAGCTAAGTAATGCAGAAACTGGCTTTGGTGTGGACAGTTGCCTTGAAATATAGCAATGAATTTAGAGATATGACTACGAGATAAAAGATAACATAGAGACTCTCAAGCAATACTTAGAATGTTACTGGCTATTTTTTGTTTGTTTTTTTTTTTGTTGTTGTACTTGATAAATATGGAAAAATCAGAGATGAGTTAACAGATACTAAATTAATTTTAAGGTAAAGTTCCAGTGAAAGAACTAGGAATCACTGTGCTGAAAAATAAAACATATTTCCAATTTCATCCTGTAGAAATTTCTCTGTGAGAGAAGTCATCATAGTATATGGGCATAAGTGTGTATCAGTCCTCAAAAGCTTTTAGGATCTAGGGAAGATAAATGGAGGCTGGCTATAGGACTAGAAAGATGATTCTAAACTCCACTTTGCGTGTTTGTCCTGCAGTACTTTTCTGTGCCCAAAGTATACAAACACTAGTCCACACAAAAATTATGGATGTCACTTTTGAAGCATCGCACTGACCCAGTACATTTCACAACAAACTTTTTAAAAATGGTGCAGACACAAGCATTGCCCACTTTGGACCAAAAAGAGCACAAAGAGAAAATAAAAGCCTTGAGGACTTCCACTGCCTAAGAAAAAGAAACAGCTGAGATTCATCAGCAACAACAGCTACTTCTGATCAAAATGTGAAGCCATCTTAGAGAAAACTGAAAGGGTCATGGGTGGAGCTGAGGGCCAAAGAAAATGAGCTGAAGAATCATTCACAGTTGTAGAATTGGACCCGGTTCAAGGAGCATCCCTTGCCCTCAAGGAAAACAAGGTTGGACTTGAGACACATGTCCTTTTGTTTTTCACTATTGCTCCATAATCAGGAACACTATGTCCTTCCCATTCTTCTTTTTTAAGTTAAATTTTATTTTATCAGTTTTATGTTTACTGAAAAGCCACAGAGGTGGAATTCCCATATATTACCCATCACATGTCCCTTAATTCAATTTTACATAACCATGAAGCATTTATCACAACTAAGGAGCCAGCACAGTACCTTGTGATAAAAGAGTTCACAATTTATTCAGTTTACCTCATTCCTATCTCCACTTTTTTCCTGTTTTATTGTCTCTGTAGGAGATAATACAGAAAGCCATTAAACATCAAGTCTTTTAAATTTCCCCTAGTCTGTGACACTATGTTAGTCTTTTGTTGTTGTTGTTTTATTTGATGACCTTATGTTTGAGATATGTTTTTTAAATATTTATTTCATTATTGTGTGTGTGTGTGTGTGTGTGTGTGTTTCATATCCAGTATTTTATTAAAAACATACTTTTAGTAGAAAGGAGTTTTACTGGTTGAGAATTTGAGAGCTAATTTGACATAAGCTAGTCAGTTATTTCCAGAATCAAAGCTTGTAATGCCCCTTAGATGACACCTTATAAAGAGCTGATTTCTCCATCAGAATAAAAACATTAGTTCCAGGTTACAAAGCTAAAAACCTGCAGTTATATGAATAAAAGCTTAGAAGTTTAAAGTGTTTTGAAGAAATGGTAGTTTTCTTGTGATTAAATGTCCATTTTTCTCCATATGTTCTTCAAGTTATTCACCTCGCTCCCCCTGATGCTCCTGCTCTCCCTGGTCCCCTGCCCCCACTGACCACTCTGTTCCATCTGCACTGCTGTTCTTAGCCCTTGAAAGAAGCCACCACAGCAGATCATGGTGGCTCATGCTTATACTGTCAGCTATGTGAGAGGCTGAGGCAGAAGGATCACTTGAGCTCACCTAAGCAGTGTAGTCATATCCAATCATAACACCAACAATAACAAAATTCTTTATTCATTGTGTTTTTAATATCTCCATATAGTTCTAACATTGATTGATTCTTTCAATAAAACCCAGTAAATAATATTTAGTTGGTCAGCAACATGAGCAAGGCTTTGAGAACAATATGAACAAGAAAATTAAAGTAAAATAAAAATGTGATGAATCTAGCATTAGAAGAAAGAATGAGACTATTGGCACCTCAGTGTGCAGCTAGCCTAATTCAAGTGAATTATAAGAAAGAACATGACTCCAGGTTTTGACTTTTAGCACTATCATCCTCTGTGCCTCACATCTGATAAAGGTGGTAGAAAAGGCCTCTTCTTCCCACTTTTGATGTAGGGAATCCCAAGTACATTTTGGATGAGGCCATAAATCCTATTTCTAAACTATAACTCTAGGGAAAGTGACAGAGGGTATCTACATTCATGTATCTGTAAATGTTTGGATAGCATCTACCAATGAGTATGCAGCCCAAAGGATTCTGATTCTCTTTTTTTACCTATAGATTTCTTCCTAAAATTTTGAAAATCTATAAGAACATTTGTGTCTATATTCCAATAAAGTATGCTATCTAAAAAATAAAATAGATGTCTAGATATTTTTTGACATATGAATGGTTTCCAAAAGCCAAGGGAGTGTGATTTGACACAAGAGAGTGATGTTAGAATACAGAAATAGAGAAGAGTGAGGATTCTTGGGGTTGGGGAATTTGGAAGTGAACATTTGTCAAGGACTGTTCAGAAGTGTTATATATAAAAAGGTCAGAACAGACTATATGAGCAAAACAAGAAGACATGGGGAACCTGATACACTCTCAACTTGTAGAATCAAGGAGTTTAACTGGACATGTATGAAAAAAAGAAGCCAGGAAGAAACCATAGCCAAATGAAGATATTTCAAAAGAAAAGGATAAGGTAATGTATTTCATAGACTATCACTGCATCTAATCTTGCAAAAGAAAGTGGATACACAGGAAATAAAAGAAAACAATCAATGTGACAATGCCTGGAAAAACAGCATGGAAGTTTTCATTTACAAAGTAAAAAATAATAGATTACAGAAAGAGTTTGATGGCAGAGCAGTTACCCAGCATATGTCTTGGATTTTATATTCAACACAAAAAAGAGAAGAGGAGGAAGAGAGAAGGAGGAAGAGGAAGAAGAAGAAGAAGAAGAAGAAGAAGAAGAAGAAGAAGAAGAAGAAGAAGAAGAAGGAGAAGGAGAAGGAGAAGGAGAAGGAGAAGGAGAAGGAGAAGGAGAAGGAGAAGGAGAAGGAGAAGGAGAAGGAGAAGGAGAAGGAGAAGGAGACGGAGAAGGAGAAGGAGAAGAAGAAGAAACAAGTTAACTAGTTACATAATGCACAAGGGCACAAGGTTGGGAGAAACTGGTTTGATCTCATTAAGAGAAAGGACAATTCAACCAGTGATGCTCAAACAATACAAATCTGTGTGTGTGTCTCTGTCTCTTTCTGTCTCTCTGTCTCTCCCTAGTGTGTATCTGTGTGAGTGTGTGTGTGTGTGTGTGTGTGTGTGTGTGTGTGTGTGTGAAAAGTTTGAAGAATTAAAACACATAAATACTTCCTAAAGGTGAAGCAATGTGATTTATGGAAAACCACCAGAAAAAAATCTCTCTCTCATCCTCTCTCTCTCTCTCTCTCTCTCTCTCTCTCTCTCTCTCTCTCTCTCTCTCTCTCTCTCTCTCTCTCTTCCATCTCTCTGCCTTTGTCTGTCGGTCTCTCTTTAGAAGCACACAGAGACACAGAAAAA
This sequence comes from Mastomys coucha, assembly GCF_008632895.1. Taxonomy (NCBI): domain Eukaryota; kingdom Metazoa; phylum Chordata; class Mammalia; order Rodentia; family Muridae; genus Mastomys; species Mastomys coucha. Next base: position 22,358,160 of record NW_022196896.1, on the reverse strand, counting down.
CAGAGACAGAGAGGAGAGATCAAGTATTATATTATTGGTTAGAATATGACAAATAGAAATGATGAATCAGGGACTGGAATGATGCTCAGGGATTAAGAGCACTTGTGGCAACTCTTGTGCCACAGCCCCTAGAGCTGATCCTGTGCCACAGTGTGCAATACCCAAATATTGCCGGGAGAGAGTTGTACTTCCAGGAGTGCAGACACACCTGTGAGCACAAGTAAGGCCAACACTTCTGCTCATAGGGATCTGCATAGACCCCTCAGGACACAGGAACCAAGGAGCAGCCTGGATAGGATCATTCCAGTTTCTGTCTGCACCCCGGAGCTGACCCTGTGTCACATCTCTCTATACCCAAATTCCTCCCTGAGACAACTGGTCTCCCAGTAGTACAAACACACAGGATTGCAAGAGAGACAAGCCACAGTCATAGACTGCAAGACCAGCTAACACCAGAGATAAGCAGATGGCAAGAGGCAGAAGCAAGAACATAAGCAAAAGAAACCAAGGCTACCTGGCATCATCAGAACCAAGTTCTCCCACCACAGCAAGCCCTGGACCACAGCAAGCAACACACCAGAAAAGCAAGACTCTGATTTAAAATCACATCTCATGATGATGATAGAGGACTTTAAGAAGGACATAAATGTCTCCCTTAAAGAAACACAGGAGAACATAGGTAAACAGCTAGAAGACCTCAAAGAGGAAACACAAAAAATCCCTTAAAGAATTATAGGAAAACACAACCAAACACATGAAGGAATTAAACACAACATCCAGGGTCTAAAAGTGGAAATAGAAACAATAAATAAATAACAAAGGGAGACAACCATAGAGATAGAAAACCTAGGAAAGAGATCAGGAGTCATAAATGCAAGCATCGTCAACAGAATACAAGAGATAGAAGAGAGAATCTCAAGTGCACAAGATACCATAGAAAACATTGACACAACAGCCAAAGAAAACACAAAATGCAAAAAGTTCCTAACCCAAAACATCCACGAAATCCACGACACAATGAGAAGACCAAACCTAAGGATAATAGGTATAGAAGAAAGAGAAGACTTCCAACTTAAAGGGCCAGTAAATATTTTCAACAAAATTATAGAAGAAAACTTCCCTAACTTAAAGAAAGAGATGTCCATGAATATACAAGAAGCCTATAGAACTCCAAATAAACTGGACCAGAAAAGAAATGCCTCCTGTCACATAATAATCAAAACACCAAATGCACAAAACAAAGAAAGACTATTAAAAGCAGCAAGGGAAAAACATCAAGTACCATATAAAGGCAAACCTATCAGAATTACACCAGACTTCTCACCAGAGACTATGAAAGCTAAAAGGTCCTGGGCAGATGTTATACAGATCCCAAGAGAATACAAATGCCTGCCCAGGCTCCTATACCCAGCAAAATTTTCAATTACCATGGATGGAGAAACCAAGATATTCCATGACAAAACCAAATTTACACAATATCTTTCCACAAATCCAGCCCTACAAAGGATAATAGATGGAAAATGCCAACACAAGGAGGGAAATTACACCCTAGAAAAAGCAAGAACATAATCTTCCTTCTACAAACCCAAAAGAAGATAGCCACACAAAAATAAAAATAACATCAAAAATAATGGGACGCAACAATCACTATTCCTTAATATCTCTTAACATCAATGGACTCAATTCCCCAATATAAAAGACACAGACTAACAAACTGGATATGTAAACAGGACCCAGCATTTTGCTGCATACAGGAAACTCAGTGTAAAATCTAGACACTACATCAGAGTAAAGGGCTGGAAAACAATTTTCCAAGCAAATGATCCCAAGAAACAAGCCATTCTAATATCAAATAAAATTGACTTTCAACTAAAAGTTATCAAAAAAGATAAGGAAGGACATTTCATACTCATCAAAGGAAAAATTTACCAAGAAGAACTCTCAATAGAGGGGGTGGGGCGAGAGGGACAGGATAGGGGGTTTCCAAAGGGGAGACTTGGAAAGTGGAAAACAATTGAAATGTAAATAAAGAAAATATCCAAATTAAAAAATATTAAACAACAAAAACAAAAAAAAAGACTGCTTGTTGCTCTTCCAGAAGACCATAGTTTGGTTCTCAGCACTCACAGTTGGTCATTCATAACCACTGGGGTGGGGGTGGGGGTCGGGATTCAATGCCCTCTTCTAACCTTTGATAACACCCACATATGTATTGCACAGATATACATAAATAAAGTAAAATATGAAATATACACACATTTATATGTACACATACATATACATACATACATGCATGCATGTATATATATATACATGTATATATGTGTGTATATATATATATATATATATATATATATATATATATATATACAGTGATTCATAGAATACACAGAAGTTAAAGTCTTTGGAGACAATACTGAATGTCCACCTCAGGCTGGCAGCCAAGAATCCATGCATTCAAGCTGCATGAATGTGATGGTCTCCTAGCCACTACTCGGGAAAGTTAATATATCCACAGTCAGTATTTAACACAAGACCCAGGCCCTAAGGACCACAGATGTCACATGTCTCTTCACTTTGATTCATGCTGCAAGTACTTTTTCTAACCATTGTGACATTCAATTTTCTTTCTCCTGTGTATTTTCCATAAAGTCATCTATGTGAGTGAATGATAGGAAATATGTAAAGATGTACAATATAACATTCTTCCATTCTGGAAATGTCTTTGAAACTTGGAGTGCATTCATTGTGGAACAATCTTTGACTTTGTTTTTGGATTCTGAGATGGAGCTCATATGCATATTTTATTAAATTTTGAATCTGTTGGAAATTTAATGCATTTAGATTCATTATCCCATTACCGAAAGAATTCATTTAGAAGGCAAATAAAAAATATACTGGAACAAGCAAAATCTATAAAATGAAACTTGAAGGCACACATTCCCACATCTGGCAGTGATTAATATGTGAATATCATTTTCTCTCTAGTTGTGATAGTTTACATCAGCCTCAACCCCCAAACAGAAAGTAGCTGAGTAGCAGCGCTCCATTATGTGTGGAATAAAGGGTTCAACTTTATTCATTTTGATAGCATTACACAGGGAATTACAGTGAAGTTGTTGAAGGAAAATAGTTACCCATGTAGCCTTAGAACCCGCTCCCACTTGACACTGAGTTTCTAATGGATATATATGAAAAGAAGATGGGACCGTCATCTTCGGGGACTACAGCAGAACCTGTTGAAGACATTACAAATTTGTAAAACAAGGACATTTAAAGTTTCCATAATAAAAGATACTAAACGCAAGCTGACTTGTTAGGAAAATCATAGAACTTAGCCAGAAAGGTTTAAATAAATAAACAAAGAAACACATAGGTTTGGTATGTTTTCTGAAAGATTTGTGTCTTGTAAAATCTATGATCACTATGTGCGCATGAGCACTGTATGACATACTCAGACGTTGTTGCCTACAAGCAGTATTCCAGGCATATTGAATCTTGAGTGAGATAAGAGTTGAAAGAGAACAAGTAGTGAATGTAAGGCAGCTAAGACAAGCTCTCATTTCAAAGGTCACTAAAGAAAGGCTTTGTGATTCTGATGCTAAGCTTTAAGATACAGAGCTAAAGGACATGCTTGCTTTACAGCCCCCTTTCTCACACCTACTGATAGAAACTCTACTGATGAGGTCCTGTGAACTCTGTCTGAATCTGCATGCTTGGCAATTACCTATGGGAATTCCACTGTAGTCACATTACAAGACTTACGTTTCCAATAGATTTTAAAGGGGAGGGAGTGAAGCTTCAATTTATAGCTCTTAATCCTATTAAGTAAACAGTTGATAGTTCAATATTTTCATAATGTGAAAAGAGGAAATGGGGAGGGAATAGGGGGGCAGCTGAGACAGGAATCCTATGCCAACTCCATTTGGGCAGTCACACTGCTTTTCTCAAATTTTAATTCCATAGCAAAAAAAATAAATGAAACAAAAACAAAAACAAACAAGCAAACAAAAAACATAACTATATGCACTGTCTGTCACTAGGGTGTGGTGAAAATACAACCTGTTCAGCTGGGTTCCCCCTGTTCAGCTGGGTCCCCCCTGTTCATCTGGGTTCCCCCTGTTCAGCTGGGTTCCCCCTGTTCAGCTGGGTCCCCCCTGTTCATCTGGGTCCCCCCTGTTCAGCTGGGTTCCCCCTGTTCAGCTGGGTTCCCCCTGTTCAGCTGGGTTCCCCCTGTTCAGCTGGGTCCCCCCTGTTCAGCTGGGTCCCCCCTGTTCAGCTGGGTCCCCCCTGTTCAGCTGGGTCCCCCCTGTTCAGCTGGGTTCTGCGAATGCCTCCCTCTCTATCCCCTGCCCTCCCTTATCACCACCCTGCTCCCAAGACCATGTTTCCTCCTCCACTTTGCTCTTAGCAGAACCCAGGTACATCTTTAATCATCTTTTGATCTCTCAGGTCCTGGTGACAATAGCTTTCAAGCTACTTGGATAAATTATTCCCTGGACCAATATATCAGAATAGAGTCTGTATGCATCTATTTCTTTATCCTACATACTCCATCCCAAATAAATGGCTAAAGATGAGCGTCATGTGGTCCATGAGTTGTATTGTGGGTATTTCACACTCTTTGCCTAGTACCCACTTATCAGTAAGTACATACCATGCCATGTGTGTTCTTTTGTGACTGAGTTACCTCACTCAGGATGATATTTTTCCAGAACTGCTCCTGTCTAAAAGAAATACAGAGACAAAAAGTGGAGCAGAGACTGAAGGAAAGGCCATCCAGAGACTGCCCCACCTGGGGATCCATCCCACATACAGACATCAAACCCAGACACTATTGCAGATGCCAAGAAGTGTTTGCTGACAGGAGCCTGATACAGCTGTCTCCTGAGAGGCTCTGCCAGATCCTGACCAATACAGAGGCAGATGCTCACAGCCAACCATCAGATTGACCACAGGGACCCCAATGGAAGAGTTAGGGGAAGAACTGAAGGAGCTGAAGGGGCCTTATCTGGCATCAATGGGAGAAGAGGCCCTTGATCCTGTGAAGGTTTGATCCCCAGAGTAGAGGAATGCTAGGGCGGTGAGGCAGGAGTGGGTAGGTGGGTGGAGGGGCACCCTCATAGAAGTGTGTGTGGGAAAGGGAGTTTGCAGAGGGGAAAGGGAATAACATTTGAAATGCAAATAAAAAACATTCAATTTTTTTAAAAGAGGAAAGTTCTTAATGCATAGAAAATTTGTAATTCTTTACTATAGACTAATCTTGTTTCTCCAAAATTCACATATGGATATTGTGTTACACAGCTCTGAGGGAAGGCCTTCCCAGTGGAAGAGTTACAGCTCTGACTGGAAAGGTCCAACAGTGAATGTGTTGCAGTTCTGAGGGGAAAGGTATCCTGGAAGTCAGGAGCCAAGAAATGCCACAGTCACATTGCACAACAAACATTACAGTAGAGATTTGTTGAGAGACACACAAGAAGATGCTTCTACTGGGGCTATAATCAGCAAGGAACTGATTAGGAAGCAGGCTTTATATGGTTTCTTGGGATAAGAGTTTTTCAGGATAGAGATTGGTGAGAATTCAAGTACTTAGCTTGGAGTGAGCCCAAGGTAATAGGTTTCCACCAACCTAATGAACCAATTCAATATGAATAAAGATAAAGGCAAGTTTATTGGGAGGCAGCTCTTGGGAAGGTTCAGTGATCTCATGGCTGGAGATCAAAGAAGTTGCGAGTCCTTGGGGTGTTTATAGAACTTAAGTGAAGAGTCATAACCAGTAGTGTCAGCTAGGAGCTGGAATCTATGGTCAAAAACTGAACTCCTGGACAGGGTTGCAGGAAATGCAGAGACATGGTAGCCTGGTGTTTTCTCTGTGGGGCTGGGGTCGAGGGAAGAAGAGCAGACAGGCTTTCTCAGATTATGCATGGGCAATCATGGGTCCCAGCCTAACACTATTAGTGATTAGTGGTTTTCAAACTCAGGGATTGGTGGGTTTTCAAACTCGGAAATGAGCTTAGATCTTTACCCTACAGAAATCCAGCCATTCAATCTGGCAATGGGACTGACAAGACTGTACCAGTTCATGAGTTTGAGTCCCAGATTTTAGAATATTAGTGAACTTCAAAGAAAACACTAGTATATATGAAAATAGCTTCTTCTACCATAAAGACACAGAGCGAGAAGGCACCCGACTACACAGCAAGGGGAATGCACTTACCAGAAACCAGACTGATCTGCACCTTAACTGTATTTCTAACCTCCAAAATAGAAATGTGTTTCTGTTTCAGCCGTAAGTGTCTATTATTTGGTTACAGATGCTCAGCCTGACAGATTTTAATGCTAAACTGAGAAATTCTGCTATAACCTAAATGACATGGAAGAAGTTTTGGGAACTGAAAAACTGGTAAAGGCCAGAGTTTCGAGATGGATGCTAGAAGGAGCCAAGATTGCTGTTGGTAAAAGACGTGCTTTAAAAGTAATTGCAGTCATAGCTATGAAGCAAAAGACAAGTGAGAGACGAAGCATCAATTTTGAAGAATAAATAATCACTAACAGAGAGCTAGTAAGAATGTAGCCATCAAAAACCAGGCTGAGAAAAAAAAATACACAAAAGAAGACATAGGCTCTACTACCATTTTCTGTAAGGTAAAAATGGAACTGGGCAAATTTTAAATATCTAGATATTGGTGGTATTTGTTTTTCTTTTCTTTATTTATATGTATGTGTGTGTGGTGTGCATGCTCATGTGTGTGTGTGGACGTATGTGGGGGGAGGGCATTGCATGCCCAAAGGCAATGTGGGCAATCTTCCCTGATTACTTGCCCACATTCTCTGAGGTAGGGTCTCTCAGTTAAACTCAGACAAGGCTATTGTCATCAGTCAGAGTGTTTATGGGATCCCCATCTCTGCCCCCCCCTGCTGGAATTGCAGGCTCCCCTCCACATTTATACATACAGACTGAGAATTCTCCAATTTCACCCCCTAGCCAAGGCTAGTTCTAAGCAAATCCTTGAAGTTCCTTCTGGTTGCTTATATAGTAAACTATGAAAGGCAGGAATTCAGTGTGTGTGTGTGTGTGTGTATGTGTGTATGTGTGTGTGTGTGTTGTTTGAAAACTGGGAGAATCATCAGCTCATCCATTAGTATAAGATAAGAAAGCCCTTCTTTGAAAATTGTAGCAAAGATGAGGGAGAACAACATTTAGTGACCTATCATTAGGGGTAGATTCTTGCAAACACAGCCCTGCAGTTTCCACACAGGGAAGCAGATAAAGGCAATAGAAGAGTACCCATGACATTAGTGCTGTCCCAGAAACTGCAAAAGGAAACAGAAAACCAACCAAACAAAGGCTTGTTGCGTGGAAATCCCCATCTGGAAGTAGTGAATAGCCTGCAAATTTGACTTCATAACCAAGGACAAAAACTTTCCTTGGAGATTCCCTCCCCTGGCACAGATGGGACCTTTGGACCTGGTTGTTAACTTGTGGCAATTTGGGGTGGCTCTGTTTTACTGTTCCCTCCTACACCCATCTTTTACAGCATGTCTCTAATTCCCGCTGTCCTTCACCTCCTTTTAACCCATATTTAGCCAATTGTGGTGTCACAATCACTTCTTCCCTGAGTTGGGAGCTTGGCTCATACAGACCCTAGGACTCCCTGCTTCTTGCCTCTGCCTTTAAAAAAAAATATATATATATCCTCATTGAAGAAGGGAAGCCATGCAACAGAAGGGAATTTGTCACCATAGTTGCTTCTAGCCTCTAAGACCCACCACTTCTGAGACCCGACACTCTAGTTTTGCTGTCAATGACTTACAAACTCACTGTGCCCTATGGGAGCACTTTTAGTCTGTGTGCTCCTAAGCCCTCTACAGCTTTTGAGCTGTAACTCAGGGATATCCTGACTCCCACAAGGGTCAAACCTGTTTCTGTTAAGGCCAAAAAGTCAATCAGTTTTAAGGTGTTTTATTCTGTTGAAAAGTTGATTCTAAACTGACAATGAAGAAACCCCGTTTGCACGCTTCACTGTCTACCCAGTCTACTCCTTGAGGAACTGGGACAAGAACCAGACGGAGACATAAAATTGTTGCAACAGACTTTACCATTATGAATTTAATCAGCCACATCAGCAGGACTAGAAATGGAGTCACACCAACAATCACACTGCCAGTGTGAACGGAAAGAACTAGAGATGGCTCTGTGGGAGCTGCAGGAGACTTCTCGGGTTTTGACAGCTTGCAGAGCTATGGGCTTTGGGAGCAATTCTGTGGAGATTTAAGCTGGAAGACTTCCACTCCAGAGAGTCCAGAAGGTGGAGAACTGACAGGCTAAAGAGGATAATTCTTAAGATTTAAGATTAAATGGATCTGGGTAGGTACATGGTTAAGAACATAAAGGTCCTTGCTGCCAAACCTGAAACCGAAATTCCATCCCTGGAATCCACACGGAATCCACAGGAGAGAACCAACTCCCAAAAGTCTCTAGTCTCTCTCTCTCTCTCTCTCTCTCTCTCTCTCTCTCTCTCTCTCTCTCTTTCTCTCATTCTCTCCCTCCCTCCCCGACTCGTTCCCTTTCCCCCTCAGTGTCTTCCCCTCACACACATACACACACTCTTGAACATATACATACGCACACACATAAATAAATGAATGTAAGGAAACTGAATCTGGATAACCTGGCACACTGTACTCTTTCCTCAGTTGTTGCCTACATTCTCTTCTTTCATTCACGTTCTTAGGGTGAGACCATCATTCCTCTACTTATCCTTTTTCTGTATTTTGGGGAGTATGTAGCCAGCTTTTTGCACAGATTCGTGGCTGAAGAGAAATTTTATCTAGGAATAAATCACATCTCTAATTCTCAGACATGTGTGATTAAGATAATATTTAACGTGACTTAGAATGCATTTTGAAATCTAAGGGGGACATGAATCCAGAAGATGACACAGGGAGTGGGGGGAAAAAATCTGTGGATTGAATCCTATGTGGGAATAATATCTATGAGGATGTAATTAAAGTAAAAATACATCCTATTTATTCCCTGAAGTTCCCAGTCAGAAGACAAGCCTGGGAGGGCGGGGTGAGGGTTGTTTTTCTGTTTTCTTCTCTCCTGTGCCTCCAATGCATAAGGGAAAAAATGGTTTATTTTCTTGGTTTTGAACAGTCACCATTAAAGTTGAACTCAGCCTCAGAAGCCAGGATAGACAGCTAAAAGCACATAGCAAAGAACACAAGCAAAAAATAAAAATACAGACATAATAAAAATTAGAACAAAAAGAATGTAACTCTGGCAAAAGAGTGTTGTGCAACTGAAGTATTAGTAAAAAAAAACCAAAACCAAAAACAAAAAAAACCCCAAAACCAAAGAAAAAACAACAACAGAAAAACACACCCCTTTCAGTAGTGCATACATCAAGTCACAGAGTTTACAGGCCCAATTGTAAAAACAATTGCTAGGAATAATGAACACATACTGCTCAGTGGTCAGAACAAGAAAGCAGTATGTATTATTTTCTTTGCAGGGGAGTAGATACTCAGAAATAATGGACACAACCCCACTTAAGAATTGTAGTTACCATATTTCAATTTATTTCCATGTAAATTGGTTGTTACATGCTGAGTTAGTACAAATAATTATAAAAAACAATAATTAAGTGCACTGAAAAATATAAAAATAAGTGCAGCATATTAGACTAAATGATTCCAAACTACAAATCTTTGGGTTCTGAAAGCGCCACAAGCACCACTTAACTCCCTGTTTAAAATCTGGCAATAAACTCAGTGCCAGAAAGCATTTGTGATATTGAGTCAGATCATCAAACCATAGAATACAGAACTCACATTTCAGAGGTGTATGTATGTTCAGCAACATACCAACATATTTCCACAATCATTGAATGCCAAGCATTATTCACAAGGAGTATTAACACATTAATATTTTCATTAAAAAAGAAAGATCTCTGTCCTCATTATATTGCATAGTTATAGAATGGAGATCTGTCAAATAAATTTATTGCAAAGTAGTTTAAGCTAAACTTTTTAACACTGAAATCATATAATTGAGGGCAAATAACCTTTAAAATGAAAGACAAATGGCAAAATTTTAAGGGCATTTAATTTGCCTAAATGTGATGTTTAATGTTAACAGTTTTTCCTAGTTACATATTTCATATCTGTCATATTAAGTTCTTAACACTTGTATAGGTCAGTTTTTTATGTCATTTTACTATAATAAGTACTATAGAAGGAGTTTATCATATAAAAATAACATGACCCCATAAGAATAGGTCAGTGTGCTGATAGAAAACATCGCAACATTAGAGCCATGTGTTCTCTGCTTCTGTGTGCTTCTGCTTTGAAATGAACACTTGTATGTCTAAAACTTATGTGAAGTTCTCGCAGTCTCAGCACTGAATTCAAGAGACTTTCTTGGGTGAACAGTCATTGTGGTCTTAACATAAACTTATACAGTGTGTGGTTTGGTCTTCCTTGTCTTTGACAGTAACAATGTTTGATACTGAAATTAATGGGGTTAAATTTCTATGCATTAAACATATACCCTAAATACTTAAACACACTCAGATACAGTTTTTCAGACAATACTGCCTGAGCATTAACAACAAAACAGAACAAAACATCCAGCCATAATAACTTTAGTATCAGCCAGGATTCATAGTCTACAAAAAGTTTAAAATGCCTACAATACATGAGTTTAATTAAGGTCAGACTTGTATAGCAAAATATCACTTTATATGTACCATAATATATTTTTTTTTCTCGGCGTTACATGACTCCTGATTGTGTGATAGAGTCCAGTGGATTAGGGATGACGCATGTCACCACCATGTGCCATTAGAATGATGAAGGTGGATGATGCAGAATAAGACTCCTTTTTATAGAAAAATAGTCCTAGGCCTCCCTCAATCTTTCCTTAGAAAGGTGTCTGAAAAACAATACTGGTCGCCTTACTTAGCACTACCCCAAGAAGTGGTGAAGAGATTGAAGCGATTTGGGGGACCAAGACTGTTCTTTTGAATTTGTTTCAGTAAAAATGAAAATGACCATGAAAATTTGGAACACTATTCTTGGCATTTTCATTTATTACTTCATCTTACCAAAGACTGAGGTGTTAAAAAAAACCTCATGTGAATGTTTACCTTGCATTGCTTAAGAAATATTCCAATCTGTCACTTAGAAGTTAGAATTTGTCCAAAAGAAGGAGTTACAGATGCCCAAAAGAACCACACTAGAAGGCCAATTT
>NW_022196896.1:22342374-22346534 GCF_008632895.1 Mastomys coucha | reverse complement strand
CCATCTATCTATCTTGGTATAGATTGATAACAGATTACATTATACTGACTTTTTATATCTCAAGTAGAGTGATTGTGTTGATGGGTATTGACATTAATAACTTCTACCTTGTATTTTTTCTCTACTGCTTTATATCTGTAGATTTCACTTTTCATTGTATAAAGTGGTGCTTTATCTTACTGATGTTTAAATAACTTTGGGATAGAAACTATGGATAAATGGCACATTGGCTAACACTTTTTTTGTACTAGATAATATTTTTTACAAATGGTTTATAAATAATCCAAACCATTTCTGAAAAAAAGTGTTTTCTATTTGTTAGCTTACAACAAAACAGAAATAAGACCATACAAAATACTCTCATAGCAGGAAATAAAAGCATGTTTACTGTTCAGTAAACTAAAGCTACAAGCATTGATGCCTATATGAAACAACTGAATCTGTTTATTAAGAAAAATTAGAAAAAATAGGAGGTCAGCAAGTCTTGGCCAGTGGCAGTAGCCAAGTCATATCATTCTTACTGAGTAAGATACTGTATATACATCAAAATTTGTGCAAAATGCCAAAGGTGAAACGTGCACTTCAACACATGGGCCTCAGACTTCACTGTGGTCACTGGCCTTGCTCCAATTCTAAAAGAGAAAAAGACATAAGCATTTATTACTCACCTACCTCATAATCTGCACTACAATGAAAGAATGGCAGTAACATAAGCCACACCCATTGGTAACAAAGCTCCACATCCCATGTCCAATGGCTGACTTTGAAACCTGCCAAATGCCAGGCAGTGGTGGCACATGCCTTTAATCCCAGCACTTGGGAGGCAGAGGCAGGCAGATTTCTGAGTTTGAGGCCAGCCTGGTCTACAGAGTGAGTTCTAGGATAGCCAGGGCTACACAGAGAAACCTTGTCTGAAAAACAAAACAAAACAAAACAAAAAACAAAAAACAAAAAAGAAACTAGCCAAATGCTGTGACTTTCTTGGCCTTTGTTTTCCTGATTCTGAAAATTGGCTAAATGAGAATGCCTACCTCATATGTGGTGGCAAATTTCATTAATATGACTAAGGCCTTTAGAATATTCTAGAATGCAGTAGGTAATACATGTAGATAATAATAATGATAGCGTTATTGTTCAGGCTGAAGATGAGAGTAGTCACTGCAGGAAGCACTAATGTTCCCCGGGAAAGGAGAAAGGCAAAATGACTCAGAGGTACAGAGCCATTGCTAGAAACCATGACTATGGGAATCATCACAAAATCATTAACAAAAGCCCAATATTGCACAGTAATGTGCATACTTATAGTCATGTGACCACCAGAAGCCATAAATGATGTTCCAAAAGATGACAGTATAAATAAGCATAGTGACATGAGTAGCTGAGCACAAAATATATTTAAAATTGATATTTCTGATATGGTATTTCTGCATTGGAGAGCTCCAACTTCAAATTCCAGGACAGTGAATCTTAGAGTAAAGCTAAGGTGATCATCAAATTCTCTGAGCCATGACAACATTAGAAGACTCAAATTATTTAACACTTGTTCATAACTTGCCCACAAAATGGAATAGAATCATTCCTTTTAAAGTAAACGTGCCAGATGCAGAGGGTAGGGTTATTTGTAGATTTTTTTTAGAGATCAGTAAGAAGGGAACCTTGTAAAACTTCCAACAATTATGTGTTCTAGTTTTTCTTACAAAACTCCTGCTCTCTAACTTAACCAACTCACCTTATTTGATTGGATGATACTTATTGCAGCGGGTACCGAGTCAAAAAAAATTGGTTTTTCAGTGTCTAGGTCTCCATAGTTTGTCATTGCTTTTATCAAGGATTCTGCAAAGAAGGTGGCACAGGACATGTAAAGCCACGTGGAGCAGCTGAGAGGGCTCATCTGAGGGTAGCTGACAGCACAGTCTTACCTGTACAGTTGGCTAAGAACATATCCACACTCCTGCTCTTGCAATCAAGGTAGAGCTGGAAGATGGAAAAGAGCAGACACTAAAAGGTTAGTCCTGGGTAGTAGACTGGAGGGAGGAGCCAGGCTTTGGGGAAAAGAAGAACTCTTGGGAAAACAAATGAGAAAACATTTCCGAAACCAAACCACCAGAGGGAGGCATTGTTACACAGTTAAGGACGTGGCCAGCTCTCTCAAAAGGATTCGAAGGGAAACGTTTATTCTATGGGGACTAAATTTAGCTGTTCCTATTACCATTTCTTTAGAAAAATGAAAGCATAATCTTTGCTTCCTTGTAAAAATGAGAGGGGACTGCTGTCAACATCTCTTATGGAAAGTTCAGGACCAGCCTGTGGAACTGATGAAGGATGCTGGTCTGCTAACGTCCCTGCTTCATTGACTCTATAAATCCCAGCTATTAAACCTCAGTATAACCTGAACTAATTTCTAGTTTTTAAGGTGAACCAAGTAGAAGAGTCTAACTCATGCACAGGCACACTAGGACCTTGACTCTTACCTGCTAGACAACTTAACCAGAAGCAATTTATGAACCAGTGATTTTAATTCACCAAAAGCAGATTAAGATCATGAAGTTTGGCTAAAAGTGCATGTAAAGCTTCATTTATAGTTGGGTAGACTGGTTATATGATAGTGATGTATCCTATATACAAGACATGTATTTACAATACAGCCTAGAATGTATTGTAAGCATATATGTTACATGATACATAATTTCTCTCATCTTTCTCCATCAGTAAGTCTTTTTTGAAAAATGAGAATTGTGGATTAATCAGAGTTGAGTATAAATGAAAAACAAAAAAGTAAATAAATAAACTATGGGCTCTGACTTTGACATTGAATAAGTAGCTCCCACTTCTGTAAGTTAATGTGATTAATTCAAGGTGACCTCTCAGTGTCTGACTGTTTTCTTAAGCCCAATGGAGCTCAAACACATTGCTGTTAAGGATGCCCTGTTGATGTTGACAAAGACAATGTGCAGATCACCAACCTGCCTCAACTCCCAATACCGGCAAAAGAATAAATAAAAGCCATCCAGCTCCCTTCCATCCACGACTTCAGGATCTTTGTGCTGAAGTTGCTAAATACACAACCTAGAGAGTCCTAAAAAGCAGGAAAACTGGCATGGCTGGTCAGGCCCTGCTGCTCGTGGCTCCAAACATTTTCTCAGGGTAGCTGGACCTAAGAAATAATAGTGCTTGCAAATGTATTTGCACTTTTAAGAAATGGTTTTAAAACTCACTATGCATATATGTATACTTATACACATATGTATATGTATATATAAATCAGGTGATATATATGTGTATGTGTTACTATTATTTCTGTGTTCACACATGAGCATACAACAGCACATAATGGAGATTAAAAGAACAACAATGTGGAGTGATTCATGTTTATGCAGGTTTTGGGTTCTGGGGATCAACTCAGGTTGTCAGTCTTACCTGGCAAAAACTTTTATCTACCATCTCATTAGCTCAAGTAATGACTTTTTTTTGTTTTGTTTTGTTTTGTTTTGTTTTTTAGTGTTTTGGTTTTTTGAGACAGGGTTTCTCTGTGTAGCCCTGGCTGTCCTGGAACTCACTTTGTAGACCAGGCTGGCCTCGAACTCAGAAAAATAATCTGCCTCTGCCTCCCAAGTGCTGTGATTAAAGGTGTGCGCCACCACCGCCCAGCAAGTAATGACTTTTTAAAGCAAGAAAAGTAATAATAGTTGTTAGCATTGCTGAGTCCTTACTAACTGCACTGTCCACTACAGAACCTTACTGGGTATGTCTTGCGAGCTCACAATGTGAAGAAGTGGAGAGATCTACTTCTAGTTTATAGAAAAGCAAACAGATGAGGGCTGGGCAGATGGTTCAGTAGGTAAAGCTCTTGTCTCAAACACATAAAGACCTGATTTTGAACCCTCAGAACAAACCTAAAAGCTGGGTGCAGAAAGCAGTACAGCCCCACTGCTCCTGTGGAGAGATAGGGGCATGGCAGAGACAGGAACAGTCCCTGTAACTCACACATCAGCTACCTGACATATGATGAACATATACTGTCTCAAACAAGGTTGAAAGCAAGGACTTGGGCCTGTGTTTCTCCTTTGACACACACACATGCACCATGTCATTGTGTACCCACAGTCACTCAAATGATAGAAAGAAAAGGAAAGGAGAGGAAAGGGAAAGGAAGGGAAGGA
>NW_022196896.1:22292901-22341670 GCF_008632895.1 Mastomys coucha | reverse complement strand
AGGAGGGGAGGGGAGGAGAGGGGAGGGGAGGGGAAGGAAGGAGAGGGAAGGGGAGGGAGACAGAATTCAGCTCCAGGCTTGGATCTAGTATTTGGCTGATGTGTGAATCTAAAATTTTTCTATCCTTAAAGCCTATGTGCTTAACACAAATTCTAATGTAGTCATGAGGCAATAAACCATGCAGTAATAAGGAGAAAAAATGAAAACAGGTACAACATTGCTAGCTTTGTGTATATAGCAAAAATTAGTGTGCCAAGAGCAAGTACAGCTTTCCTGCCAATTTAAAAAGACATCAATTGTCTTAATGCAGCATGTAGAACTTTTAAGCCATTCCTATGATTCAGGTAGAAAACAAAAACACAACCTCCATTCATTGGCATGCTTCCCTGCCCTGATTGCTTTATTCCTCTTAACTATCAGGCTTCAAACCTACACAAAAGGGTAGCAGGCCCCTTGTCTTCCTCTTAACCAATTCTAAAGAGTGTCTTCAAACATCTAGAGCGGGCAACTAATACTTTCAGCTAAAAATTGAAAAGTAATTCAATAACAACAGCATCTTGATACTACATCTTGATTTGCACCTTCCATTTGCTTTCTAAATACCTTCTATTCTTAAAATCATTTCCTCATGTCCACAAAGAAACTACCAAGATTTAAACAGGTGGGCTGATTCCCCAGTACAGTGCAGGCCTGGGACAGATCCAGCCTGATTCCCAGGGGAATCCTCAGGGTAAGCACTTTCCCGCCAAGTACTTCCATTCCCAACCTCCTGGAAAGAGGCACTCCATTTGCCTTTGCAGTTCTGGAATGTGAAAGGTGGGAACTTTCAAAGTAAATTCACGATACAAATGGAGAGATAGAAAATATATAGGATCTCAGCCAATCTAAATTCAATCAATCCGTTTTTTCTGGTTATTTATATATTTACTTGGGGGATTGAAACCACCACGGCTTTGATTGCTAGTCAGCACTCTGCTACTGAACCAGAGCCCCAGAGTTAACACAACACTTTAAAAATAATTCAGATAAAATGAAAGAAAAAGGAAGGAAGTCCTCTTACGATTCGAGTGTCCATTACAAAGCAATCCCCAACCACAGCATCAGGTGGGGAGGTGGGGAATGCAGCAGCCTCAGCGGACGAAGCAGACAGGCTGAGGTGAAGTTCAGGGAGAATTAGCTGAGTGATACAGCTAGCACCCCAAGAGGCTTTTCCCCATTCTAAAAGCACCAAACATTCACTTCCTGGCAGATACTATGTCCAATAATACTCACATTTCAGTCCAACTTTGACCACCTATCCTACGTGCCTAGAATCCTGATAGGGTCTTTTGTAGTAAAGGCACAGAATTCTTTGTCTTTTGCGGGAAAGGGGTTTAACACTCTATAGCTGAGGAATACTTCTGCCAACTGAAGAGAGCTAAAGAATCAGGCCTGACCCAGGATGTGCCGATACCTCAGCAAGCGTGGAGACTCCTGTGTAGTCAAAAAAGGTCAAGCCACTGCAATTCAGGACCAAAGAACACTTCTCCCTGGAGCAGGGCTGGGAAGCTTCCTCTGCAGGAGACACAGAAACTCTCGTTAGAATGAGCAGCCTCCCGCGGCTGACATGGCTGAACAGTAGCTGAGAAACAGTGTCCGCACGTCTAATGTTAATTCTGCACATTTTCATTTTTAAAATCTAGTTAGTTACCAATTCTCTCTCTCCCCTCTCTCTCTCTCTCTCTCTCTCTCTCTCTCTCTCTCTCTCTCTCTCTCTCTCTCTCTCTCTCTGTCTCTTTAAGACTGGCTGGAGAAATTTAATTGAGTCTGAAAGGATATCTAGCAAGTTAACTCTAAGCACAGTGTAGATATTCTGCATGGTGTGCTATCCACATCAATTGCTTCTGTTGCTGGTAGGTTCAGGATGAGAGTCCTGTTTTGGGAAGTCCGAAGTTCATGCACTTCAATTTCTACATGAAAGCAAAAGTCCACGGCTTTGGAAGCAGTCTGTGTTAACATTAATTTTCAGTTTATCCACAGTAAGTCTGCATACACAAAGCCCCGGGACCATCACTAGCCCTATAAAAACCTGGAACAACCAATGAGCAACACTAACTTGTCCTGTATGTTTCCTATGAAAATCCTTTCAACATACAGGTTTTAGAAAATAAAATTTTTAAGTGTCTTCTTTAAAGTAATAGTAGGTTAAAAACAACACATATGGGTATGCATCTTCCAGGCTCCACTCTTAATGATCAGACATGATAGAAATATATACACCTTAGGCATAGGCAAAAATCTGCAGAGTTACCAGGACAACCACTGCTTAAAGGTGGCTACTTTCATTACCCAGCAGGCTTGATTTAAGAGAGTGACTAAACCACGGAAATATTTGATGGTAGAATTTAAGATGACAGTGATGACAGAACTGGTGTGAAAAATGTTTCACTTGTATTCATGTATTCAGTATTGTTCTGAGCAAATGACATAAAACATGTATTTAAAATTGAGCAACAACATACAATTTTTGCTAAAAATAGTCTTCAGAAAAATTAAGTATTTATCTCTAAAAATAGATAACTTATGAATTATAAAATTATCTAATATCTCAATGCCTTCTTTACTTATTTTTGTTTACTTTTTTAGGGGGTTATAATATAATTGCATCCTTTCTACCTTCTTGTTGTTCTTTCTTACAAGCCCTCCTACATACCCCTTCTTGTTCTCTTTCACATTCATGGCCTCTTTTTTCATTAATTGCTGTCATATATATTCCTAAATATAACCTGATCAGTCTATATAACATATATAGTATATGTTTTTATTCTTTGCCAAAAATCACAATAGTAATATTTACAAATAAGATTTTATAACAACAAACTATAACTTAAAATAAATTGTTTGACTTAAAGAATATATCAATCATTAATTTTCCTCAAGAATTAATGTAATTTTATATATAGGTCATAGGCATCACTCTGGGCACCTCAATATATAGCCAGAACAAAAGGTTTATGCAATCATAATACATGTGTTTACTGAAGTCAAATTAAATGTTAGAATGGCTTATCAAGTCAGTGTTTTGGTTAGACACTACTATAATTTTATTTGAAATTTTTTTGCATCCATCACATTTGATGATTTATTTATCATTAAATAATTATCCAAACAAATAATGAATGCTTTACAATCATGATTAGTGCTGAATCAGAAGGGTTAGGACATATTGAAGACAAATAATCCTTTTCTTTTAAAGACAGAGTTTCACTGGAAAATCCAAGCTGGTCTTGATTTTTTTTATTTTTATTTATTCTTTTATTAGATATTTTCTTTATTTACATGTCATACAATATCTCCTTTCCCAGTTTCCCCTCTGAAAAAAATAAAAAATAAATAAAATTAAATTTAAAAAAAGAACAAAAACAAAAACAAACCCCTGTTCCTTCTCTCCTTCCCCTGCTCACCAACCCATCCTCTCCTGCTTACTGTCCCTGGCATTCCCCTACACTGGGGCATAGAACCTTCACAGGGCCAAGGGCCTCTCCTCCCATTGATGACTGACTTGGCCATCCTCTGCTATATATATGCTGCTGGAGCCATTACTTGAATTTTTAACTTAAAAGTACTACAATGAAAACAATCTATGTATTGATTAGTAGAGATATTGTTGATAATGCTATCTAAATGACTAAAAATGGCATAATTTTAAGAAAGTTTATTTTCTCTTTTCAACTTTACCATATCTATTTCACTATTAAGCTGTATTCTACATTCTTGTTATTGTCTTGTATATTTTCTATAAATGTTTTTATAGATTAATCTGTAGATTGAATTATATGTTGTTACAGAGTCAATCTGTTCCCTTGTTTATTTCATCTTTTATTTTTATACATGATTTTTCTTTTTGTCTTTCTTTTCATCAAATGTACATATTTTCAGGCCATTCAAAATAAAACAAATAAAAATAAATAAATAAGTAAATAAAGCAAAATAATCATCCTTATATTTGTAGATAATTATTAATGTAAGCTATTTCAAATAGATTAGTTCATAGCACCTTATTTAAACAAAAATAAAATCCTAATGGGAAGTTTCTGATTCACTCAAATGAAAATTTAAATACAGGGGCATTTCTGAAATCTTAAAAATATAAAAATAATTTTCTTTTACCCATATCTCCTCTGCCCTGTCACTGAACTTATTCATGGATATAACCTTGCATTCCAAGCTTCTAAGTAAATCAATGAGCACAATATAAATCACATCATTATGGATAGGAGAATGCATAGCTAATATCCTGCCTTAAGCAAATGAGGTAAGCTTGGAGCATGTGCAAAGGAGACGACTAATCTATCCCCATAGGGTATGTGGTAAATGATGGGCTTTATCTACAAAATACAACGTTTCAGAAAGACATTAACCATCAGGTGTGGGTGGGCAATTAAACCCAGAGTGTGAAAGACAGCTCTTTCCTGTAAAATATTCATTAACTCCTTTAATTAAAAAATATTCATAGTTGCATAATTTAGGAGTGCTTCCCATTTACTTTAAAAGACTCCTGACAGTCTGTGAGTCACTTGTAATTTTAAAAAGTATTTTATATTTGTGTCTATTAACTATTAAGAGACAGAATTATCTCTCTAATTTCTAAAGGAATAAGGGGAGAAAGAAACACTTTGAACAACATTCTCTTTGGAAAAGCATGTGCTTATTGACCATTTAATTCACCAGTCTGGTCTTTTACTAATTCCAACAGTCAGCTAATACAGATGTGCTGTGTATTTAAGCACCCTGTTAGGGAATGTAAGTGCAGGGGCAAATGGTGATAATGGCAGCTGCCTTCAACATATTTGAGAGGTTATAGAGCTGGAGAAGGTATATATACAGTACTAAGGAAGAGCCAGAAACAGAACAATGCCCTCCCACACATACACAAACAAACACTTCCAGAGTCTGCCTCTGCATCCTCAGGTACCAGTGAATATGTTACCTTATGGTGCAAAAAGGACTTTGCATATTTGGTCAAATTCAGGATGTTATTATGGGAAGATTATCCCAAACTATCCAAGTGTTTGGAGATTCAGTCAGAGATGTGATGAAGACGAGATCAGAGAAAGATCTGAAGATGCTTCTACAGGCTTGAATATTAATGTGAGCATGAACCAAGGACCACAGATGGACCAAGCTGGAAAGGGACTGGGGATTTTTCTGTAGAGCCTCCAAAAAGGAACATATTCTAACCATAACTCCAGTGTTATGCTCATGAGACTCATTCTGAACTTCTGTCACAGTATAATCTAATAACTGTGTGCTACTTTAAACCGCTGAGCGGATAATTACAACAGCAGTGATACACGTTTATGTTATGAGGTTTCGTATTTGGGGGTTATGAGTAGGGGAAGGATTTCCAAAGGATGGAAGTCTGCTGAACCTTTGGAGTCCGTGAAATCAGAAGCCAAGCCTCCTTCCATAAACATTGAATATATGTTACCTCTTTACTATTCCCTGGGATAAAGTAGGTCTTAAAAGAGTATGTGAAATATTTGCCAAGTGAATAGTGATGTGGAAAGTCCCTGAATGAAAAGAAGGAAGAGTTATGTGAGGTGAGACCCAAAGGGTCTGGATGTTTTCTTAAGTGGGACAAGTGGTAGAAGACCACATAGAAGGTTCACCATGACAACAACTCTACAGGGCTCTGTTAGCATTATCATCCGGTGTCCCAAAATACTAACCATACTTCTAAAAGATCTCCTCCCAAGTTGAACAATTATGGCTTTCATTTTTAAAAATGTTGTGACTTCCATCTTCTAATTTTTTGGTGTTTGTTTTTGTTTGATTATTTGTTTCCAATGTAGCCTTGGCTGTCCTAGAAGTTACTCTGTAGACCAGGCTAGCTCTAAACTCAGAGATCCATCTGCCTCTGCCTACTGAGTGGTGGGATTCAAGGTGTGCACCACCACTGCCTGGCATCTATCTTCTAAAGTATGTAAATAGTCTTAGAGGGTTGTTTATTCTGTTGCATGCCAACTGTGCATCTGAAAAGGCTGTTGAAGAAAGAAAATATTTTACTTTTGTCTTCTTTCCCACTGCTTTTCTTGCTTGATGTCTCCTTGGCTGGGTCACTTGGGTCCTATTCTGTACCCTTTACATCTGCTGAATGTCTCCTAGCTGGTTGCATATCACATTTAACTTCCTATCCTCATAATCAAATA
The DNA here is from genome assembly GCF_008632895.1 of Mastomys coucha. Classification (NCBI taxonomy): domain Eukaryota; kingdom Metazoa; phylum Chordata; class Mammalia; order Rodentia; family Muridae; genus Mastomys; species Mastomys coucha. The sequence goes on along the minus strand of NW_022196896.1, from coordinate 22,335,479 downwards.
CAAATTCCTTTATAAACACACCCCTGTATACCATTGTTTCTTGTTTGAAAGTTTTAAGCTATAGCATCATAATTTGACTCATAGCAAATCATCAACAACAAGAAAAAACAATCTTAAAGTCATATTGAATATGATTAAGGACAGAGAGTCACAAGAAGTGATACAAGGGTTGTAAAACTAGGAAGAGATTTTAGTGGTGAAACTAAGAGCAAGACCATAGAGGGCTTAGAAAAATGGGAGTATAATGGTGTGAGTAAATAAGGTTGGGCAGGAGAAGGAGGAAGAGAAATAAGCTGGTGAGGATTAAGGATAAACTGGGGTATCCAAAGGAGTGAGACAAGGAAGGCAATATATGAAATATATACATTTTCTATCAGTACACATATATTTTATGTGCACTTCCCTTACAATCTACCCTTTTCTCTATTTTCTACTCTGATTTCTTCTTATGATAGTATATAATTACAAGGAGTATTTACTAATTTCCAAAAGCATTGAGACTCTAGGTTAACTTCTTGTCCTAAACTTTCTTCTATTAAAAATTTACAGCTTAAGGGCTGAAGAGATCTCTTAGTGATGAAGAGCTTGTCCTATTCTTGCACAGGGCCTGAGTCTGATTCCTAGCACACATTCTAGGGTTGTTCACAACTGCCTTTCAGTCCAGATGTAGGGACTCAACAGTCTCTTCTGGCATGTGTAGGTACCAGCACCATGTGTATATGTCCTCACACCCAACCTCCCCATACATGTGCATGAAAATAAAAATAAGATGAATAAATCTTCATAAATTATTTACATATTAATTTCAGATTGGCAAGTAAATCTGCATGCACAGTTTTCATTGTTTGAAGCATGTTGAAATTTGTCTTATAGTCCCAGTGTATGGTAACCAAAGACACAGCCCAAGTCAGACCTCAAAGTCATGTTTATGAATCTTGCCCAAATTCACTGCAGCCAATTTTAAAAATTTCCTCCCTCAACTTGTTCTTTTTCTTTTTCATCAACTAATGATATTTAAATCATATAATATATAATTCCATATCATTCACTTAGGAATTTAGTCCTCTGGTTAGATCTGCTTTGGATTTCATTAATTCTGTCCTTTATCACCTAGCTGTTGTACTGTTGTACAGTGTCACTCCTGCTGCACGGCTGTGCACTGGTGCTGTTCCACTCCTGCTGCACGGTTGTGCACTGGTGCTGTTCCACTCCTGCTTCACAGTTGTGCATCAGTGCTCTTCTACTCCTGCTGTACGGTTGTGCATTAGTGATCTTCTACTCCTGCTGTACGGTTGTGCATTAGTGATCTTCTACTTCTGCTGCACAGTTGTGCATTAGTGCTCTTCTATTCCTGCTGTATGGTTGTGTATTAGTGCTCTTCCACTCCTGCTGCAGAGTTGTGTGGTAGTGCCCTTCCACTCCTGCTGCATAGTTGTGCAGTAGTGCTGCTACACTCCTGCTGCACAGTTGTGCATTAGTGCAGTTGCACTCCTACTGCATAGTGATGCATTGATGCTATTTTACTCCTACTGCACACTTGCCCATCACTGTGTCTCCTGATTTCTGTATATTGAAAGAAAGCCAACTCAACTCATGCTTTTAACAGGAGGATAAACTTTCAGAGAATAAACACCAACTTGGATATTATATCAAGGACATATCATTAAAAGATTGTTGCTGTTACCTGACATTTATCCTAGAAAAGCATGAGCCTGTTATTAGCTTAGTTGGGTGAAGTAGAAATCTAACATATCTATGAGATACTATTTGGAGGAAAGATTGAGCTACATGAAGATTATATAGAATTCCGACATTCAACTTAAGGAGAAGGAAAAGAAGAAAGATGGAAGCAAGAACAGAGGAAGAAGTGGGAGGCAAAAGAAGAGATGGAAGAAGATAAGAGAGAGTAACAAGAAAAAGGAAAAGGAGCAAATGGATGAGTAAAAAGGAAGAGAGGAGGAGAGAGGCAGAGAAAAATAAGGAGAAGAGTGAGTAAACAGGGATTGGAAGAGGTGGGGAATGGAGAAGGGAATTCAAGCTGAAGAACACAGAAAGCCCTAAAGGGAGAGGGGCCAACAGAGAGAAAAAGAGAGAAGGGGGTGTTTATCCTCTGGTGTAAAAGCAAACTCACCATTACAGTTGCCATTGGATAGGGAACTGAGCAAGGTGTTCTGTTCACACTGAAATAAAAATAAATGTAAAGAGTAAAAGCACTGTGGAACAATATAGCCGCCAATGAAAAAGTCGCACATTTCTTTCTCCATGATGAGTAACAACAGTCAGCCCCGCCAAAGGATTTGTTCCAGGAGGGTTTCAGATGCTGTGCGCAGTAAACTAGGAAGTGAAGAACCATTCTGGGCTGGAAGTGAGCATTCATTCGGTCAGTAGATACTTTGCTCACTTAGTCAGTTGTTAGAACAGTTTCTGAAAGACTAAATTTGTTTTGATCTGAGGTCAAAAATTACTTCGTACACATTAGCCCCATAAAAACACTTGAGAAACATTTATCACATGATAGATGTCAGGGAGTGGAAACAAAGTGGTTCTGTATCATACAGTTCATTTTCTCTAACAGCAATGCCTCAGAGACAGCAGCTGTTTAGGAAAAATGTCAGGTTTGTTTGGTTTTTCTTGGTTAATGGTAAGGACAGTGCATATTTTTCAGTGTTTATTCCATACCCAAGTCCTGAAGACATTAACAATTGAATCTTCAAGCAACTTTCTGTGAGGTTACTGATCTTGTGTCCCATTATGAGGGAGGCAAAGATTAGAAGGCTAGAAAACCAGGCCAAAGTCACAAAGCTTGGGACATCTCAGTCTGGAATCAGCCAATGCCTTCCCAGGTTCCCACTGCCTGTACAGCTCCTCTAGCGTGCCCTCTTAGGGATCATGCAGCCTGTACAGCTTCTCTAGCGTGTCCTCATAGGGATCATGCGGCCTGTACAGCTTCTCTAGCGTGCCCTGTTAGGGATCATGCTGCCTGTACAGCTTCTCTAGCGTGTTCTCGTAGGAATCATGCTGCCTGTACAGCTCCTCTAGAGTGTTCCTTGTAGGGATCATGCTGCCTGTACAGCTCCTTTAGAGGGCTCCTTGTAGGGATCATGGTCCCTACATGTTGCCCTGTGCTACAGATTACATATTTCTATCGGATTATTCAATACTTTTCCAAGATTCAATCTTTCATGTACTCAGTATTCAGATAACGACCCTTCACTGTGTGGCTGTATCATAGGAATCAGCAGATGGGCTTTTCCTTTCTCCCTCTTACCTTCTCTGAAATCTCCTGTGCAGAAGAATTTTAAATAATTTATCTAGATACTCTACTTTCAGAAGGTGAATTATAACTTCTCCAATTCCTAATAATTGGCCTGAACAAAGTATTCCTTCCACAGTATAGCACAGAAAGGGTTAAAGACAACAGATGAACTTAGGGAATCAATATTTCCATCAACAGTAATCAGTCTTGTTTGTATTATATAGCTTGGGTGGGATGAAGGACTTTGCCCCTACAGCGTTCCTTCCTAATGATCTTACCTAGTCTTACTATGCAAAACACCAAACAAATTCTAATACAGGGGCATTCTACAAAATACCTGGCCATTCTTGATCAAAATTTCAACAACCTTTAAAACAAAAAGAACTTGGGAAGTAGACTTAAAAGTAGACAAGAGGATCATAAAGAAGCATGACAGTTAAATGTAATATGACACACTAGCTAGAATCTTGGAACCTCCTCCCCTCACTAAATAAATAATAAAATAAGCTACTAGACAAAATAAGGAAGACAGAATAAAACACAGATGAATTTGTTAGCTGTAACTGGTAAGCAAGGCATTAACATCTTGAAGTGTTATGAGGTATACAGAACCTAGCCTATCTTCTTTGTTTTTCCTTTAAATATATTTTGTCCTAAGAAAGTGCCAATTATAATCCCATTATGTCACACTGGTGTAAGCCTCCTCCAGCTGAAACCTCACTTTACAAATGGCTAGTAGTCTGAATTGAAGAAGACAGGAGGCAGTATCAGGAGCACGGGTTCATTTTAGGCAGTCCTGGATTACACTGCATTGCAAGGTATTAGGTGGAAGATATTAAATTAGACAAATTTCTTATGGGCTCATGAGATTATTTAAAACTATATCACTTTTTCATAATACCACTTTGCAGGGCGATTGTGAGCTAATACCAGTCCACAAAAATTACTACAACTGTGCCCTGAGATATAGAATAAAAGACTGTGAAATATATAGGCACAGTGTCAACTTGAACAACTAAATAAACAAGTGAGTTTCAAATCTGAAAACACTGGCTGTGGTCCTCAACATTCCATTGAAAGTGAAAACCTAAAGGCCCAAAGGCAGTTCTGTATTTATAACCTGTAGGGTCCCAATGGTTCTTGTCTATAAAAGACTTACACTCATTTATAGTCTGATAGCATCATCTCACAAATGTTAATAATTACAGGAAGAGGAACTTCACACCTTCATTTTCAACTGTGACCACAAGAATCATATATTTGGTCCTATATGGGGGGGCTTGGGGCAAAGGTCATAGGCAGATCAGGGTGAGAACTATGGGCAGAAGCATTTGGCTGTAGACAAAGGAATGTCCTTCTGCACAGTTCTTGAGAGCAGAAACAGAAGGCCTAAGGTCTCCCATACATGAGTAACTAAGACATGCATGTTCAAGGATATATGAGAAACTATCTAGAGAGTCAAGGAAAGTTTCATGAGAAAGACAGTCAACCCAACAAACCAAATTAGCTAAGACTGCACAGAAGTAAGGATTCCAACACTATTCTAAGTATTTTGCATATTTTAACTATTTGAATCCTTGTTGTTCCAAATGAGGACTCTGAAACACATGCTCATCTAAATTCCTACAGTCAGTGAGTACTTCAGGACTTGAGGACTCAAGGGAAAATTACACATTCAGACTGTCTCACTCCAGTGCACATTTGATTTAGTGCCTCTGATCACCAAGACTTCTTAAAGAAATAGAGAAATCTGAATGTTAGTGGGTAGTAGTGCACATCTATAATCCAAGTACTTGGGAGAATGGGACAGAAAGGTCATAGACTGCATAAGGAGACCCTGTCTCAATTTTAAAAAGAAAAATAAAGGATAAGTTAGAAAAGGAAGAGAGGGAAGAAAAGGAAGAGAAGGAAGCAGGAAGGGAGGGACAATTATATAATGATGTTATAATGTTAACAGCAACTGTTTATGCTTCTATGAAGTTGTTTATCATAGTCCATATTCTGAAGAACTAGGTTATCACATATTTATTTTAGGTCTATGATGAACAAATTTCTTAAACAATATTAAATATTGTCCTATTCACAGGTTATATTATAAATGAATAGGCAGATATACAATACTAAGGTTTTTTTCTGAGGAATAGGTCTATAAGAACATCTAGGCTCTATTGCTGTTTAGCTGTGCACATTTTTAGTAATATTTTCAGTATCACACACATCAAGACGCTGGTAGTCCTACCTTGCTGACATCATCAAGTGGTTGGCTGCTGTCACTGTCCTTTAGGATTATTTTCATCAGATCAGCACTAAATTTCTTTGCATTCAAAAAAACAAGTGGATTGTTTATTGAGATGATTTTTATCTGTTGTGAGGTTTCCTTTTAAAGGGAAAAAAAGGAAAATATTTAGAACTCTGAATCAATTCAGAAAAAATAAAACAAACAAATAAGCAAACCAAAACAAAAAACAAACAAACAAAAAAACCAACTATACCTGATCAGACTAAATGTTATGAGTCAACATATTGCTCAATTGTGGATTGCTATCTCTTAACTAACATATTTGTCATTGTAATTTATTTGCATTTAGTATTGAGAAACATTAGTAATAAAACAATCCACAGCATTTCAGAAAGTGTCTTTTATTTCAGTTCACTGGTCCAAGTGAGGTAAGAGCCTAGACCATCCTCCACAAAGTGTCTCTCTTATTCAACGTTTCAATTAAGATGAACTTATTGTTGATATTTTGCATTAAGGTAGATCAAACTCAGAGCCTCTCATATGTGTAGACAAGTGTTCTGCTACTGAATAAATCCTTGAATATCCATCAGTATTTTAATAAAACTGAACATGTGTCTCCAAGTGTCAACTATCATTTCTTTATACAACACTGATATAAACTTGCCTCTAGCTAAGTATAACTTTGCAAATAATTGGCAGTCCTAATTGAAAGTAAACCATAAATATAGTATTGACACACAGGTTTACCTGGGAAGCTCTCAGGCTTACACTGCATTGCCCGATTGCAGGATGGGGAAAGAGAGATGAAACAGTTTTGACACAAAATCTATCTACTTTACCCATCTGTTCAGTCATTATTGACAGCACTTGGTGCTGTGCAACCAAAACCCTCTTTTCTGTTAACCTGGGATGGGTATCTGATTAAGAAGATGGTCAATCCTGTGGAACAGTAACTCCTTACCAACCAAGCAAGGCATTACTCCTTCAGGCTTTTGTATTTCCATGAAAGAAGAGATGCAGAGAATAGCCATGCATGCAGGCAGAAGAAATAAAGAATTAGGCATGTAAATATGGATAATTCAGAGACCTTACTGTTTGCTCATTTTTTTAAATAAAATGTTTAAAATATATTTCAGAGTTTCTGAAATTATGAAGATACTTCAATTCTAGAAAGTCAGTGTATTGCAACAAAAAATACTAGGTAGCAAAAAGACTGCTGACAAAATCACTTTTAATCAAGAGGAAATCATGTAGAAACTGAAAAGTCAACCACTAATGTTTAGTTCTGTCATATCCACTCATCAGATGTGATTGTTTCAGTAGTTTTAGTTTTAAGTAGATGTAAAACTAAATCTTTGTTAAAGAATAAAGATTCAAGTTGCTGCAACTAAGAAATTCTCAGCAGAACTGAGTTTGTTGCAGAAGACACATCCCGAGTTAGATGGCCAATTTGCATGAAGAGGAGGTGAAAAGGGGGATAAGTGCCATTTTAAGTCAGATAAAATTCTCATTCAACAGTGTATATGCAAATGACATTCAATCTTATTCACATCTCTTATTCTTATAGAAGATATTAGGAAAATACCGAGATGTAACATTTTTTTAAAAACTGAGATTTTTATGAGCTAAGGTTGTTACTTGTGTGGGTGACAGAAGAGAGAAATTCCTAGCATTTGTACCTATCCTACAAATCCCTCATTCACTCTAAGTTGTATTCGGCCCAAGAATGCAAGGATTCTGAGGTTTGCTCACCAGTGATGTTGAGAAGTAAAATTCATCAATCTAAAATGATATTCTGTCTCAAAGATAAAGATGTCAGTGGGGGATGATGGAGCTATGGGTCAAATTCCATGGGAAAACTATGAAAGGAAGAGCGAGGCTGACTTGGTTGAAAACTTGAGCCTGGGACAGCTTCCAAGGCCCTGAACCAAACAGTCCTCTGTGAAGCAATCTCTTATGAAAAGAACAAACCATTCTCCCGGGTGTCACAGAAAGACTCCTGACGTTACTTCCTGTTTTCAGGCCACCTGGAAAGACCTTGACATTGGTCCTTTTGGAAGGAGGCCAGTTCTCTGTGTTCTGAGGGGAATCATAAGGTAATGAAGGAAGTGAATAAGAGAGTAAAGGAGAAAATGTTAACCAAACATTTATCAAGCAGGTTCAGAGTGAGAGCAGTTTTTACAAATGGGCTGAAATGATTCAAGTGAACACTTCTGTTATTAGTGTTTTCCCTACTTTAAGCTTTCTTTTTAAACAAGAAACTAGAAGTGCCCATTCCTCCCTGGTAAGTTCTACAGCTGAAGTTGGTACACAGCAAAAGGCAAAGATCATTGGCTAAATTCAGTGGGCCACAAAACAAAAGAAAAAGACAAGAATGTCGGAAAGGAGCCAGGCCTGCCCTTTAATCCCAACACTGGGCAGGTAGAGGCAGATGAATCTCTGTGAGTTCAAGCCAGCCTGGCCTACAAATAGAGTTCCAGGACAGTCAGGGCTATTACACAGAGAAACTCTGTCTCTAAAAATTAAAAATTATTAAAAAAAAAAAAAGAAAGAAGGAAAGCGGGAAGGAAGGAAAAAGAAAAAGGAAGAAAAAAGAAAAAGAAAAAATAGATTGGGGGGCAGGGTAGTGGAGTGAAGCAAGGAATGATTCCCTAGAGTTAAGAGGGAGGCAAGAGTGGGTGGGGTAAAAGCAATCCTGTATGAAATTGTCAAGGAATACCTTTAAATTTTAAAAGATAACAGGGCTCAAACACCATTACATGACACCCTTATGCAGAAGCAAGGCAAGCCAGTTTACATAAACTGGCTTTTTATGAAAGCTCTCCAAGTTGCATAATTCCATGATTATTAGCATTCGAGATAGAACCTTGGAATTAATTAATTTCTGCTAATAATTCCGTATCACTGTATTTTCAAATAACATTTTAAAAATTCTTTGAGAATTTCATACGTACATACATACAATCTTATTCACCACCCCAACACTGATTAGGTCATTAAAATAGCAGTGCATGAATGGCATTTGCTTTATTTTTTTCTCCATTCACTAATTTTCTTTATCATTTAACGAATAAAACAGATACCAATTTGGCTAATTTTATGCAATTTAGCAGTGGAAAAGAAGTTTTCAAGTGCCTGAAGTAATCTCTGCCATAAGTCAACTGTGAACTGAAATTCTATGAACCATGATGTGATTTAATTAGAAACCTAAATTCAAGGAGGTTTTCTTTTTCTCTACTAATGTATTGCATGTCCACTGCACACTGCCAATGGTGCACACACATATACCACTAGACTGATGTTGTCAAATAGCATGTTTTATTGGATTTTATGACCCTTCAAAACTGTGTCATCCACAAATGTTAATACTTGCACAAAGAGAAAAGGAAGTCAGACTTACATCATGCATTTCTGTCTTCACCTTCAATTCCATTTCTTTCATGTCTGTTATGCTTAAAGTCTTTGCCCTACATTTAAGGCAGATTAAAGTTACAAGTCATTTCCTGATCACTGTAATAAGAGAGAATAATCAAAAGCTGCCAGCTGTCTTATATTAAAATATTAGAAATAATGTGGTTTGTACTCAGTGTTAGCTTGTCTGTAAGATATTGGTAAATCTGTATTTTGTGAGAATATTCTGTAGTGGAGAATAACAATACAGATATCTAACTAGAAACTAGTAAACAGAATGTATCTTATTTAAGTCCCTAGAATCCAAAAGCTCAAGCCATAAGAGTTACATTGATTGATAAAAATTATAAAGTGAGATAGGGCTAAAGACAATAGAAATGAGGTCTCATAAAAATGTTATGAGAAGAGTGGAAGGAAGGGGTTCAATGGCAAAGAAGATGAAGAAGAAAAAGAAGGAAGAGAAGGAGGAAGGGGAAGAGGAGGAAAAGAGGAAGAAGGAAGAGGAGGAGGAGAACAAGAACAAGAATAAGATGGAGAAGAAGAACAAGAACAAGAAGAAAAGAACAAGAACAACAAGACAAGAATCTGTATTTGAGGGTTCTATATAGGTGAAAGTATAGTTTATATTTTTTAAGTTACAGGTTCAGATTATTTCATAAATCATTATCCAGGGGACCCGTGAGGATGGAGTATGACAAGTAGTAGATGAACTCTAGGAATGCAGCAAAGGAGCTATTCAAAATAGATGAACAAGTTAATGATGCTCAGCCAAAAGGCACAGCAATAAAGCACTCCTCAGCAAATGACATGGCGTCCAGAACAAAAAGATGGTCATTTAATTTCCTAAATGATGATTACTGGTTCAAGTTTACATATTATCAAATAATATACCCTTTAACTTGTTTTTAAATGCTATAATAAAGATAACAGCCAGGAGATTTACTTATTTTATTAGATGTTAGGAAATTTGTCTTAGTTTGGGGTTTTTTGTATCCAAATGCTCACAACAGTTTTATTAACAGTCAAAACAGTGGCAGCAACTCAAATGTCCATCAGTGTGTGAATGGACAGATCTATTCCAAGAAATGGTCTGCACTCTGAGAAGACAACACAAAAGACTCAGCACATATTAGCACACACATCAATCTCACAATAATTATGTGCACTGAAATGAGCTCTCTGCAGAGAGCACACTGCATGCTTCAGTTTATGTACAACGCAAGTGATGTAAGCTACTGAACTACGACACAGCTTGTTTGGTTTTTAAATGGCCCTCAAATACCCATGTGTTGAAGGCTCGGTTTCCAACTTATACTGCTAATGGAAGGCAATAGAGCCATTAAGAGCTGAAGGAGAATAGAAGGGAATTAGGTCACTGAAAGTAAGCCCTTGAAGGGGACATTGGCAACATAACCCATCTCTCTGTTTTCTAGGCATGTAGAAAGAGGCAGAATTATTCCACTGTGCATTCTTTCAGGGATGCACTAGACCCCTGCAGGCCCAAAGCAACCTCCAAATGAGAGGCAAAATAAAATTGTCCCATTAAGTTGATTTATCTCAGGGATTTGTTATGATTTTGATGGTTCTCTTTATTATGACCAATATTAGTCCACATCATATGTAGATAAAATATTTTGTCACTTGCTTTTCTGTTTCCCCACTACAAGATATGAAATTATATAAATATATATATATATACATATGTATATGTATGTGTGTGATACACACATCTTTATACATGCACAGCATTTAAATAAAGCCTTACCTTGGGAAGCGTCCTAACACGATAGCAATGGTGCAAACAACACCAAATAACAGTCCCACATTGGCAGCAAAGCATATTGTAAAAATGTAAGTACTGATCCATATGCCCTAGAGACACAGAAAAAATAATGTAGCTACTTCTTTCTCACTTTTCTCACAACTGTGAAACCCTGACAATCACATTCAACAGCACGGCGGTGAACAAATCTCTAGATACTGGCTTGCTTATTTATTTGCTCTCTCCACTCTGTCTCTATCTCTCTCTTTCCTTTCAGAAAGGGGAGCAGGTTATGAGGGGAGCTGAGCACAGAAGGCCAGAGGGAAGCTATTATAACCGCTTCTCTCCTTTCTCCGTGTGGGTTTCAGGGATCAAACTCAGGTCATCAGGTTCGTCAGAAAGTGTGTTTGCCCACTAAGTCATCTCACCACCCTCAAAATACATTATGTAATATGAATAGAAACACAGAAACACAGAGGCATACCAGGGCTCCATCAGGCTTCAACAATGGAAGTGGGAATATTCATGGCTTTACCTGTAAGCATTGCCAACCATTGATCAAGCCCCAAGTAGTACACTTCAGATTGGCAAATAGCTGGTTGCTGTGTACGTGCTCAAAAACAGGTCAGAATTTCCAATTGTTTCTTATTGAACATAATGATATTACAAGCAACTATGTGAAAGTTCTTGCTCTCAACAGGTTTCTATTTGCTATGGTTACTGTACAAATAACTACTATAGTTTGTCACTATTCTCAGAGCCTAAGTGAGCAGGCTTAAACTAACTGAATAAAACAACAATGATTTTAGATCAACTCCTAGAAAGAGCGCTATTTTTTGTTTGTTTGTTTGATTTTTTTTGTTTGTTTGTTTGTTTTTTGAGACAGGGTAAGAAGTCCACTTCCTACAAAGGCTAAAATATCAGGGCTGATTTAATTCTTAGAAGGACTTCAAAGACTTTTAGGAAAAAAAATTCCCTTTTAATTGAAATTTTAACTTTATAAGTTTGCCCACAGCTTGAAATTACAATCTCAATAAGATTTCATAATATAAAGCTGGTATTTCGAAGCTTAGTGATGAGCATAGCTTCAACAGCAAAAATAATTTATGAAACCAAAAAGGTTAGAACCATATATTTGTGAGATACTAGACTAAGAGTTATTGCAAATTGTTTTTCCCAAATAACCTACACCATGTGCCTAGGCCAGCAATGCTAGCTTGTTTTCTTTCTGTTTCAATGTTTTAAAATACATAACTTCATGTTATCCACTCTGTAATCTAAACATAGGATGGAATCTTGGTGACAGCTGCATCACACGCCCTTTTCCTAAGGCTGAAGGATTACCTCAGAATGGGTGGAAGGACTGTAAGAGCCAGAGGCAGTGGATGACTACAGCAAAATTGTCTTCTGGGTACAGCAAGGCAACAGCATTTATAAACTAGCTCATATGCAATAGTAGGCACAAGATGTGTGCAAGCTTAAACTGGACAAACAACCATGCAAAGAGGGGAGAAGTAACCTCAAAACTCCACCTCTACCTGAGCAATTTGGGGGCAACACAAAGCTCCTAGGAGAGGGAGAAGCAGATTTCTTTAAGGGTATGGCCTCTGGTAGGTTAACCCCATTCTAGGGAATAGCCTGACTCTTACAGCACTTAGGCAACACAAATTCAACTACATAAGCTAAGAACAAACAAAAAAACAAAACCGTGATGAGTGAGTAGAGGGTGGGGGAGCGGTGGATCCAAGAGGAATTGAAGGCAAGATGTGAAATAAAATACAGAGTGTGGAATTCTTGGTATCTGAAGAAAAGAAATGCAAAACATAAAATGTTTGCTTAGAAATAAAAAGGGAAATCTTGAGAAAGTAGATATATAGGGACTCATTAGCTCCTTAAACAAGTCTGAAGTAAATATCTCTAGAGTGGATTTGTTTTAGACTTGAAACAATTTTCTTGTGTCTTACCCACACAAAATTGGTTTAAAATAAGCTGTTTTGCAAAGCTAAGCCCTTGGAAGCAAACGGAGGGGGTTTTATGTTGAAAACCTTCTGCTTTATGTGATTTATCATGAGGTCATTCCAGCCTTCCACCCTAGAGGCTGGGACAAAGTTGCTCTCTTTAATTCAGATGAACTGGCCATCATTTTAGCCTTTATTGCTACACACTGTATCTTTCCTCACTAACCTATGATATTATATTTAATCATATACAAAACAGAGTTGCAAGTTTACTATAACTTCCACTTCCAAAATGATTCTGAGCTCTACCTATCCTCGGGTGCTGAGCTTGCCTGAATGTGGCAGAAGTATTGAGTCCCACTCCTCCTGACCAATCTCCATAATTACAGAAGGACTTAGGGATTTTAGGATCTTGTCACTTAAAAACAAAAGGACAAAAAAAACACATAGCCTAGAGGCTAGAATTCATTAGACAGTCAAGCAACTGCAGTACCATCAGGCTGTATATTATTTAATTTAATTTTTGTGAGAATTTCAGACATAAGCACTATATATACATCAGTTCTGCCCTTCCTTCATCCCCTTCCATCTGCCTGTGTCTTCCTACTCCCTCTCAAACTCATGACTTCTTCTTCTTCTTTAATCACCACAGTTTTTACATATGCACATAGAGCCTCCCGAGTCCGCTAACTGTTCATATGTATACAGGTTTAAGGCTGGCGGCTGAGGGCTGGATAACCCATGAAGTTGTACATCTCTGGAGAGTGGTTCTTCCTCTCTTGGCAGCCATTAGTTATCCATAGATATTCATCTAGGTGCATGCCCTTATGAGAATGCCCTATGTTGGTATATTGACTGGTGCTGACATGTGCACATCTTGTTTAGTCAACTATATTTTTAAGGTTTCATGAGTGAAGCTTCCTATCATAATGAGAACACTATGTACCAGCATTCATTCTGGTCCTCTGGTTCCTACAATATTTCCATCCTCTCTTCTACACTTTTTCCTGAGCCTTAGGTATACAAGTTATCTTGTAGATATATTAGTTGGTGTTAGGCGCCTTCCCCCAGTCATTGTTTTGTTTTCCATGTTTTGACCAGTTGTGGGTTTCTGTAGGGGTCTTCATCTGCTACAGTAAAAGCTCAGTTTTTTTTAAAGTTTTATTTATTTTATGTGTATCAGTACACTGTAAGTGTGTTCAGACACACCAGAAGAGGGCATCTGGATTCCATTACAGATGGTTATAAGCCACTATGTGGTTGCTGGGAATTGACCTTAGGACCTCTGGAAGAGAAGCCAGTGCTCTTAACCACTGAACCATCTCTCTAGCCTTTTTTAATGGGGGGGGGTGATAATTTTACTTATCTGTGGGTATAAAGATAAGTATTTAGGATACAATTATATTTATTTAGAAAAATGGTAGTAGCAGGTTCTCCTCTGGGGTCCTGGTTGGTTGGGTTTATAGTACCAGGCATGACCTCCTGCTGAGTGAGCCTTAAGTAAAACTAGATGGCTAATGGTTGCCTCCACGTTATGAGTGCCATTATTGTACCTTTAAGGACATCTTACCACGTTGGTCATTGCTACAGCTCATAGGTTTTAGAACTGGGTGATTCCACTGATTGCTTTTCTCCACAGCAACTTGCATAATGCCTTTGGTTACTATGCATTAGTCCTAGAAAGAAGGCTTTCAGTTCAGTTTCACCCCACTTCCTCCAAGACCTATATCTGAAGTGTATGGAATATTTAGAAATAGGGCCTTACTTGAAAGTTCTGGGAGACAACCAAGTACAATGGCAATACGCTATATTATTCTTGGAGTTTCTTGGAGCCTCCTGACCAACAAGTCAAAGGGAGGTTTCCCATGCCTGGCATGGGGTTTTTGTTTAGTAGTCTATGGCTCTTGAGGAAAGCATTATCCAGCATCCATCGTGTTAATTTATTACTCCTTCCTGTCCACCTACATACCTTTACCTTCTGAGCTAGCCCACAATTCTCAGCTCCCTCCCTCTTTCCTCTGTGCATCATCCCCCCTCCTCTCTTCCCAATCATATCCTCGCTGGTCTTTCTCATGTCCTTCTTTATAGCACTTGGTCCTGTTTTACTTTCTGGGGGGTTCTATGGTTACTCCTAGGTTATATAGTCATATCTAAAAGGAATAGCTCTACATCCATGCATCATCTTATATAGGTCATATTCTAAAAAGTGATTAGTACTTCCTTGTGATTACTTTATAGCTAAAAATCATCAAATGTAATGTAATAATAAATGAGTGAACAACTCCATTAGTTAGAATAAGTCCCAGAAGTGTTCTGTTACAAATCCTGCTATAAAGGCCCAAATATCACAGATTTCAGGAATTGTAAGCTCTTATCCCTCCCACTCTTGAATGAAATGTTTGGTATTCACAACCCCTAAACACAGATTAACCTCCAAGCTGCCTGAAATACAGGAGACATCTGGTTTTTGTTCCTTAGAGACAATGAGTCAAGGGAAAATACTTTAGCAGCTACTGAATTACTTTACTTCCCTTTGACCTGTATTTTGCAATCTGGTGGGATGATAGATCTGCACCATTAAAAGTACATAGAACTGATCAGCTTTTGAACTCAGCTCTAAAACTGTGAGTAAAGCTCTCACTTAGAATCTTATTTTCTGCGGGGCAGTGGTGGTGCATGCCTTTAATCCCAGCACTTGGGAGGCAGAGACAGTCAGAGTTCTGAGTTCAAGGCTAGCCTGGTCTACAGAGTAAGTTCCAGGACAGCCAGGGCTATACAAAGAAACCCTGACTCAAAAAAACAAACAACAACAACAAAAATGAATCCTATTTTCTAAATTCTTTGCAGGGGGGGTTTCATATGCAACTCTAAATAGAATCAGTCTAAAACTGTGGAAAAAAATAAAAGACTTCTGTTTTTTAAAGTGGTGACTTCTACTATAATTTTTGAACTTTATACTTTAAAGTCAGTGGTTCTAAACCTTCCTAATGCTGTGACCCTTTAGTATAGTTCCTCATGTTGTGGTGATCCCCAACCATAAAATTATATCATAACTATAATTTTGCTACTGTTGTGAATTGTAGTGCAAATATTTTTGGAGATAGAGGTTTGCCAAAGGGATTGTAACCCACAGGGTGGGAACTAATGCTTTAAGTTATTACACACATGTCCACTGAGGATGCCCCACCTCACACTTTATGTCCCTTTTCTATTTTATCTAACAGCCTCCTACTTAGGGGCCTGCTTTTGTAATTAGCACTGTAAACTCTTTTCTGTCCCTCATTAAGTATAGATTTGCATCTTGGGTTTAGATCACACATGACATGCATTTGTACTCTACTTCATCATGTTAAAATAAAGCCCAAGTGTAATATAAAATGAATCTATAAAATAATCTTAAAAAATAAATAAATGAGGATTTTAAAACCCTAGCTCTAGGTAAGATAGAGACCTGCCAACTACTTAGGTATTTGGATAATAATCAGGGATGACACTAGAATCCCATGACGTGGTCTCAGTTTTCAATCAACTATAGTCTGCCAAGGGTATCAGAATCTTGAAAGGCCTTTGCAGTAACTATTGATAAGGGTATGTAGAGACAGGAGCTTTTAAATTTGCCTGCTAAGGCTAGGTCACCAGAGGTAGCAAAGAGTCCAGTAGAGACGCACTTGATGCTCAAATTCCACCAAAACTGCATGGCTGTTTGTGCCACTCAAAGTTTCCTCCAACCAGAGAAAACCTACGGGTGTGTTGAGCACTTTGTGGTTGTTGTGACAAAATACTAGAGGAAAACAACCAACAACCAAAAAGAGAAAAAGTATACTGTGTTCTCATGGCTTCAAGGACTTCGAGCCATGGCGGTGCTGAGGGTACATCTAAGCAAAATGCTTCATGCCGCATGGTGCCAAGAAAACTGAGACAAAATGACCGCTAATGGCTTTTTCTCTTTCTTCACCTGGTCGCTATCCTTGGGGACTCATCCCACATCCAGTGCGAGTTTTTCTGGAAAGAGCAAGACAGACACACCCAAGCTATCTTTTACTAAGCTCCGGGTTTCTCAGAGGTGAGTGACTCCGTAGCAAGAAGGAGCATCTTTTAAAAAAGACCCATGGTGAACAACAATATGTGTATGTTTCTGTGCCTTTCCCTGCATGAATGGTGTCAAGAATGTCAAGTCATTATCAGTTGGTCTCTGCACCCCTCATCCACTCAGCCTTGTGCTGTGGTGAGAGCCACAGAAACAACATCAGGAAAGTAAGCACCAGCATCTATCTGTCCAAGAGCTTCATAGCACACAGCACCTCAACAGGACAAGTGCAGCCTATAGCAGACCAGAGGCCACTCATGAGATTCCTCACTCACCCTGGAGAGAGGGGGGATTTGGGGACATTTTTACACAGACCAGGTTCTCTAGGGTGTAAGTGCACTAAATATTTCTGCTAGTCAAAACACACTTTGTCATTGTTTACTGTTATCTAATCTGCTCTGTTCCCAGAGATATCTTACTAATGTAATCCTCCCCATGGCTTAATCTATTTAAAAGACAAGTTGTGGGAAGTTTTGGCATTATTGTGGACACCACTGAGAGACTATTGTGTATCTATGTAACACACATTTAATGCTGGATTTTCATGCACATGATACACCATCATATCTCTCAATTAGCTCTGCCTTCAAAAATCAATCCATGATTTAAACTGGGCATCATCAATCCACTCAAATTGAAGTCTTTTAAACTGCATATTCATCAACATAAGATAAAATTCTGTGTTCATGCCTTCATTGGAACTGTGAACATATAACTGGGTAAACACAAGGCTCAAATGGTTAAGCGTATTTCTGGCCGATGAAAGTATTAGAGTATATTTAGTAGCATGTACTCAAGCCAAAGAAGAAAATATCTGGTCAGACTGCTACTTACCCAATCGATTTTATCCACATTCCAGTATTTTTTTAAATCCCGGAACTGTATTAACATTCCCTTCAGTCCCACAACAATAATACTTGCGAGAACGCACTGCAAAGGAAGAATACGTTGGGGGAAAAGTAAGGCATTTCAATGTGAATTTAAAAGCACCAAGGTATTGTTGGTTGTTTTTTAAAGCAAATTGTTGAAAAAAGCTGTCACGAATTAGATTACAGTAATACTTGTTTAAAATTAACTTATTTTGTACTTTAGGGATACAAGATCAATTTCAGCAAATCACAGGGCAAAACTGATGCAAGTCTAAAAGAACAGAAAAGAACGAGAAAGAGAATGAATTGTGAGGATGGATGTCCTAAGACTTAGCATCCTTTTTATTAGGATCACTGTATTTTATTTGAAATGTGTTTGCTACAGAAATTATGCATTCAGCTTATATATTTCAATAGCTGTCCTAATATTAGACACCTTGTTTCATAGATACTTAGACCCTTGAGTATTACTCAATCACCTTATGAAAATGCTGACTCTCCCTTGGAAAGCTAGGAATCAGAGAACCAGAGGCAAAGAGCAGGGTGGTAGCTGGGGTCGTGGGGAGCCCTGCTTATGAAGGGGTAGGGGAAGCACAGGTACTAGTGCTAAGTCCCACTCAAGAGAGTGGGACACTCAATGTGTATGCTATGACAATGGATTTTGTTGTCTACTCCCTTTCTCTAACCCACACTTTCTGCAATATTATTTGAAGGCCTCTTTTTTCATTGTTGTGGATCAAATTATGGAATTCATTCATGCTCAGCTCATCTTTACCATGGAGCTACACCCCAGTTCCCAAAATGTACTTTTCATTAGAATATTTCTAGTTCCCTCTGATGAGCTGGAAGACTGTCACCATTTCCTGCCCTTTGTCCCCCCCATCCTTCCTTATACTCAATATTCACTTACATAAAACAGTTTTCAGAGTTAGGATTATTGAATTTATTGTCCCAATGTGTTTTATGTGCAATAATTATGATTAAAAGTCAAGAAGTATATCATAAAAAGCACTACTATACCATGGGCAGCCAGTACAGCAAAGGTCCTATTGCATAGATGACAATAAGGATGAAAATGCAAGATATTAGACAAGCCACCTGTAAAACACAAGACAGACAAAAGAGAAAGCCTTGAACTCTATTGTTAATTCAAAGCTATGGGCACAGGGACAAGAAACAAAATATTGGCATATCTTTGTTATATTGCATGGTCTGTCCTTAGCTATGTTTTGTAGTGACAAAAGTAACAGTTGACAGACTGGTACAGCCAAAACTAAGTCAATGATGGGACAATTACAAATGCACATGTACACATGTATGAGCACACACACATGCAGTCGCACATACAAATATCGCACCATTTATTGGCACAATGGCAAAGGCTGGTTGCAAGTGAGAGTGACACCATGGTGGAAAATTCTATAGCCTGATACCACTCCTCACTTCCCAGAGGGCCACATGGATAACAAGGGGAGAATTTGCAGCCTGGGGTTCTTCTCTGCTAATGACATATTTGCACCAAAGCTCCCCACCTCTGAAATTCCTCACAAGGAACTCTGACAACAAAGTGCTTGGATGGGGTAGCAGGCACAGTTTCTCTGCCAGTGCCAGAGACTTAATTTTACTAATCCCAGGAAGTCTTTAGTGTGATGTTCTTTCTCACTGAGCCTGCTGACAAACCACCTGACATCCAGAGCAATGACAGAAGAACCCAACTTCACAGAAGCAGAAGTCTGACTCTTTGAAAACATTTGGCCAAATTCAAAGGTCCTCAAATATATCTAAAATTTCACTATGAAGAATTCAAAGGGAATCTTGCTGTATTGGGATGGCTTGAATTTAAATTAAACACATAAATAAATTCAGAACCTGGCAAGAATAACTGAAGGTCTCAGACATTGTTACTGGGGTATACTGCAAATACTTTGAAATCAACTTAACCATCTCATACGGAGTAAGGCACACATTTACTGTAGACCTAAAAAGAATGCATAGATTCTGGAGCATCCTCCAAACAGCAGTAGGAAAGTAAATATGTAGAAGTCAAAACCATTAGTGATAAGAGAAGCTAGACACAAAACATACAGTTCTGTACCAATAAC
Organism: Mastomys coucha; assembly: GCF_008632895.1. Taxonomy (NCBI): domain Eukaryota; kingdom Metazoa; phylum Chordata; class Mammalia; order Rodentia; family Muridae; genus Mastomys; species Mastomys coucha. The sequence goes on along the minus strand of NW_022196896.1, from coordinate 22,315,795 downwards.
AATTTCTAAAAGAGACAAATGATAAGATGGCAGGGGATAGAGGTAGGCCCTGAAATTGAATATAATTATACATGGGGAAATACCCATTTTGAAATGACAGATATATTTTATATATTGATTTTGTGGTTATACAAAATATACTTGTCTCAATACAATGACCTTTACCCTAAAGTGTGGTGGCATTTACCAGAGTTAGTAAACCAACAGAAAACTGATTTTACAGAGAAATATTGAAACTGAATCTGTAACAGCTGCTGGCATGCATGTGAACACACCCAGAGGCAGCCAGCATGGACACTTGTCTTGAACTTGATGCTTCTGAAGGATACACTTGGGGGAAGGGGCTGTAAAATAGCAGATGACTCAGCTCATCAAACATGCTCACAGATTAGAACAGCTATAGTTAGTAGCTGCGTGCTTAAGTAGACAGAAAAAATACACTAACTGCTAAGTTTTACTTCAGGTAAAAAAAAAAATCAATGGCATTTGTCCTCCCCATGGGTCTTTTTAAATCCAATGTGTATTATGTACCTGCGAGCAAGTGAATTCTGGGAGCAGAAATGAATTCAGTGTGAAGGTACCATTCCTAAGTAGGCTCTGAGGCATAGAGAGATTAGTTCATCCAAGGCAGATGAGGGGCTGGATCCAAAGCCACATAATTTTGAGGATTTTTTTTGTTTGGTTTTAGTTTGTTGGTTAGTTTATTTCACTTTCTTTGAATTGTCTTCTCATTGAGTCCTACATGTATATATTAGCCACTCAAAAATATGTGTTGATTTACAGACTATTAAACCCCTTATTTTTTAAACCTTAATTTATTTATGTTATGTGTACAGCTGTTGGGCTATGTATCTGTGCAGTATGTGCCTGGTACTCATGGAGGCCAGAAGAGGGAGTCATGTCTCCTGGAATATGTTATAGATTTATAGCAAGCTGCTACCTTGTGCGTGACAGGAATTAAAACTTTAATCTCCTGGAAGAGCAACCAGCATTCGAAGTTGCTAAGCCATTTCTCCAGCCCAATCTCCTTATTTCTAAGCAAATGTTTAATTTAGCATAAGCCTATGTGTTTGGAAAAGTTTTCTAACTTTTGTCAAGAATCACTGGTGGTGGGAATTGGGAGAAAGGGATATTGCACAGTGGCAAGACACAGGGCAGAGTGGGGGAAATAGGGATCTCTTTCCCTGTCTGTCTCTCTGTCTCTCTGTCTTTGTCTCTCTAACAGACAGTGTGACCATCTTGTTTTTAAGAATAAATCTAATGACTATAACCCCAATGCAGAAACAGTGAAGTTTTCAAAGATTTGTTTACTTTTTGAGTTTTGTTTTACTTATTAATAATGTGTCCTTTTCTTTGACTTGAATTGAAGTGGGGCATGTATTACTTTTCTAACCTATGATATCATCTCTGATTTAATGTGGAGTACTGCTCAAAGTGAGGAAGTTCAACAAGCTAGAGATTTTCAAATCTACTTGTTAAGTTCCTGGGTAGATTACAGCCTACTACGGCTGCTATAAGACACTAGACAGCAACTAAATAACAGGAAGTACTGTGCGACTCCCTTTGGCTCTTCACTAATAATATTTGATTTGCTCCCATGTCAGAAAACAAACAGAGCATAAGTAAGCTGTCAGTAAGTTTTAGAAAGAGGTTATAAACGTTGAAGGCAAGTGTTCACATCCTTACCATCCATGAGGCAATCAGGGCCTGTGTATTTTCTTCTTCAATACTTTCCATGTCATGCTGACTAAATGCCTCAGGACAATTTTTGTCTTAAAACTTTAAGCAGTCACATCTAACAGTTAAGTCTGCATAAAAGTTAATGAAATCTCAAAATTTTTCATGTTTTATTACAAGGTTATATTCATATATAAGTATGTGTATATGTGTGAACATTACATAAATTCCCTTTCAGAGACACAAAGGAAATGATCTCAATAGCACAGTTATATACTGCACACTCCATACAAAGATGACTAATGCAGGCATTAGAGTCCCCCATAACCACGCAATACTTCGTTGGAAAGAGAGGGTGATCCCAATTGTTAATTGAAAGAATGAAAGGCAGGTCATAGGGCAACAGAGCTAAATTAAGAAGGCCTTGAAGAAAATGCAAGCAATGAGCCAGCTGGCTTCTAGAAGAATCAAAAGAATACAGTTTTGCAAATTAGAGCCCAGAGGCAATCTTAGCGTTGCAGAAAAGCATGCCAGCTGCTGTTTTCAGTTGTGGCTGTGCAGACTCTGCAGCAGATGCTGTCTGGCATCCCTCGTGGGTCTGTGCTCCTCTTGAAATCCCTGAAAACACTGATGTATCTCCTCGGATGCAAGTGAAGAGAAGCGTGCAGGAGAGGAAGCCAAGGGAGCCAGGGGACCCCCAGCTCCTGCACAGAGCTAACATTCCCTCCCGCTCAGAAAGGATGGAAATTAAAAACACTATTCATTTGTGCTGTTTGGTTCGCTGAAAGGCCACTCTTAGAGTCACAGGCTTTGGGCGTCACACAGAAAGGACAACACTGCTAAGAGCATTGCCACAGTGTGTCTTGGACCAGAGCACTCGCTAGTAAATGATCAGACGCTGTTGTTTTTCCCGTTGAAACATTTAATTCATTTTTCTGAGACACTGGGAGTCTTTATATTCCATTCACTCACATACAATAATCCTAGAGTCTCTGCCCCATAATCACCATGAAAGGCTCCTAAGTACTTGAAATATGAGCAGTCCGTATTAGGATTAATCTGCACATGTAAAACACACAACAGATTCTGAAGTTTTATTGAGGGGAAAATATATTTTAAAAATATACTTCTCTAATCCATGTCAAAATTATAATTATTTTATCCTATCAGGTAAGTTAAAATGTATTAAAACCAGTTTTATTAGGTTTTCATTTTTAAAGATGGGGCCACTAGATAACTTAAAATTCCTTAGGTAGCTCATAATATATTTCTTTTGAACAGGACTTCTCTAAAGTATGTGACAAAATGCCTGATTTTAAAAAGATTTTTTCCAACAATAAATGTACAATATATTTAAAATTTATTAATTATAATAAAATTGCCTGATGAATAAAAGCCAAATCTTTGGCATAACGGCAGCAAAACTGGTAAACTGAATTATATGAAACTCCCAGCCATTTTTCTTTCTTATCCACTGTGTCTATGCACAGCAATATAGAACGGATGACATGCCAGGTCCCTGGCTAAATGAATGCCAAGGATACAATGAACAGTAGCAGACGGAAGCAGTGCTCTCCAGTGGCTTTAATTCCAGGCTAGAAAGAAGATATCAATCATACGGTCACATTGGTGAACACGAAATGTCTACAGTGCACAAAATGTGAAGAGAAGAACCATAGCCCCCAGCATTAGTGATAGCTGTAGAACGGAGCAGCCAAGAGGGAGAGAGTGGAGCCTAGCAGACGGAGAACAATGGTGTGCTAGAAAGTTGAATTTGAGGTAAAACCCAGGCCAGTGGGGTTTAGAGAGATGCCTCAGCAGTTAAGGGCTCCAGCTGATACTCTGGGACCTGAGTTCAGTTCCCAACACCCACAGCAAGTGGCTTACCACTGTCTGTCACTCTAGTGTCAAGAGATTCAACACCATGTTTCCGCCCTCTGCAGACACGGCATGGTTGTGCACATTGCACAATGAGTGACACATGCTTATAAATAAAACGATCATGAAATCTTAAGAAGGAAGGATCGAAGGGACACAGGAACAAGGGAGTGTAAAGCTATGCAGCCGAGACTTGTATAGGAAAGTACTAGACTGTGTAGGGAAAATAAATTTCTGACCTAAGCAAAGTCTTTTTTTGGGACTGAAGGAAGAAATAAGATGGTGTTGTTTGTAGAGATGAGACTGAATCCCAGGCATGGTAGATGACTGTGTTATTATCACTTAGCTACACCTCCAGCCTTAAATAGATAACTACTACACAAAAACATCGCAGTGAAGTAGTCCAGTGAGAATACAGAAGCTGTTGCAGGCGGTAAAGTAATTAATAAAGGTAATGTGCTTATCACTTGTGCTTTGATGAGTTATAATTAGCTAAAAAGTTGAAGGGCTTTTATGTGTTCCAGGTTAATTTAGTGGGTATGCGTTCCCGTGCTTAAGGGAGGCAGAGTTGTTGAAAAGCCTGCACTTTGAAATCATGAAGTGTGAAAGGGGGTTTATACAAGTACCCCAAATAGAGTCAACCTCTGTAGATATGCTTAGAGCTATCTTCACACCAGTTAGCAACCGTACCTACGTATACTTAGTGGTTACCACATGGAAGTTTTGAAATGGATAGCAAAGCAGCCTCAATTTGAGCATGCACATGAGTTCAGCCTGTGTTCCTGCGCAGATGGACAGGAGTGGTTAAGAAACAGAGCCACCTCAGCAGCAGGGTACCCTGAGAAGATTCTGCGGGTGGGTGGGCTTTAGGGGTTCTGCTAGATTCTAGATTTGTTTCTTTTGAACTTAGATGAATAGAATGCCATGCAAGTTAGAGAAATCTTTATAAAAAAAAATGTCTTTAGAGATGTCCTCTTATTGCAATCATTCAGACACGTGACCTCAGAACAAAGAAAGAGTATCCTTATCCGCATTCTAGTAAATGATGTTAGTGGGCCACGAAAATTTCATACGTAGGACAAATTTTCTAAAGTGTTCTTTCTCTGAAACCTTCACTGTTGAAAGTTACAAAGACTGATCAGAGAGTTTTCTTATCACTTATGCAGAAATTGAAGATGCAGTCATTGAAATGTGGCCTAAGGCCAGAGACGACACACATCAAGGCTGCATTTCAGCCTTTCTGTCTCTAAGACAAGTAACAATATCATATCAGCTTCCTCATGTACCTGAAGCAAATCTGAGGGCCAACTAGGATGAGAAAACCATGGCAGGAGAAAGCTGTCCCAGCCACAGGAACATTTTTACTTAAAAACAGTAACAACAGAAACTTAGTAAACTCAATTGCAACTACTGGCATTTCAAGAGTGGCTTCTGTCTGCTTCTGTGTTTCACTAACTAAGCATGTGACAATTCATCTAACCTTTATTCAGTTGTAACTCTGCTTTGTCAGCTGAGACCACTTAAGCCTGAAGAGTTACAGGGGCAGCCACCCATTGCTACATGGAGGAGCCAGCTTGCAAGCCCAGCTTCCAGAACCTTCCCTTGACACATTTCATTTTTTGAGCCTAAACGTGGAAACAACCTAACATACTCACTTTGTAAAGAGAGGCCTGTGAAAAATCTATAGCAACTTAGAATGATACAGGAAGGAGTCACAAGAGAAAATGATTGCAATCAGTTAAGAGTAAATTACAAAAAGGTTTGTGCCAACCAAGAGACACTATGAGCCAGGATTTGAAATCACTAACTTCATGGAAAACCCATCAAAGTATGTGATGTCATGAGTCTGAGCTTACATAAGAATTTTGCTTCTTAAACAAGTTAGAGTAATTATTTGTTAAATTGCAATATATTCAAATTTGATCATTGCATTTTTTTCCTCTGTGCTGTGGTGTATGGCAGTGGTTCTCAACCTGTGGGGAGGGCTGAAAGACCTTTTCACAGGAGTTGCCTAAGACCATTGAAAAACTCAGATTTTTATATTATGATTCATAACAGTAGCAAAATTACAGTTTTGAAGTAACAACAAAATTATTTTATGGTGCGGATCACCACAACATGAGGAAATGTATTAAAGGGTCCCAGCATCAGGAAGGTTGGGGACCACTGGTGTATAGCATCAGTTTTAGTCAATACTTTAGTATTTATCTGTATTTATCTTGAATCTTGCCCATAAGGTCCCAAAACTTACACTTTTCTCATACATTGTTCTACAACTTAAAAACTATATTATTAATATAAGATAAACCTTTAATAAATGTTTACATTTGCATGTAAAATAGTTTATGGATTTTCACCCAATTCTTATTACTTAATAATGGTTAGAGCTGTGATTGTTAATTTTTTACGACATACATCAATTTCTTTGATGGGTCACTAGTTAGGGGTACAAATCACTCAGAGTTTAAATCTCAGCTTTGCCATCCCCAAGGTCTGTGACATGGGACTGGATTGCAGTTCTGGACATTCCATTCCGCAAAGACGCTCCTTCTGACAGAAAATAAACAACTCAACGTAGCTTCAGGAACTCCCTGATCTGACCAGACTCACAAGGGCCCTCCCAAGAGTAACCAATAAAGACTACAGAATGATTACAGAGAGGGCAAGCTGCAAAGAATCCCCTCAAGCCAGGGCAGCTGCTGGGAGAAACCAGCTGGCTACCTGCAGAGGCTTAGACCAACTGGGGCACCTGGGAAGGACACTCTGCAACCTGCTGAGCTGCCTAGAGGCTGTGCACTGTGCTCCAGGTACCCAGATTTTGTCAACTGTCACCCATCCTGGGGTGGACTTTGATGATGCATCTTTCTTTGAGTCATTTCTGCTCCTGTAAGCCATCCTTCACCCATATTCCTGTAAGTAACCTCAATAAAACTCATTGGTTCCCTGAGTTGAACTTTGGTAGCAACTGTACTATACGTACATGAAACCTGTTGTGGGATCCCTATCTTGGCTGAATACATATGTGTGTTTCGGGTCTCCCCAGGAAAAGTTTCATAACACAACACCTGGGCCAATTTCTTTCATCAACTCTGTGACACAGAAACTGAGAACATCAATTTTACATCTTTCAATGAGTTGCCTAAAGATTTCGTCCACTTAAGAAGACATACATAACTCCATATTATTTCCACCTCCATCTATATCATCCTTCCTATCATCCTACCCTTACCCAGCATAATGCCCAGTATATATCAGGCTTGCGAAAACAAATACACACACACACACACACACACACACACACACACATATATATATACACACATATATGTGTGTGTGTATATGTATGTATATATATATGAAACCATTTGAGTTTCCAAAATATATATAAAACAGTTTTCCCCTTAACCCCAAATATTCACATACATAGAATTTATATTTGACACATTTGCTCACTGCTATACATAAAAGTATTCTTATCAAGATATATTCTGCCTAGGCTTTGTTTTATTTTATGACAAGGAAGTGACAAAAAAAAAGAAAGAAAAAGAAAGAGAATTCTTTATTTAGCTCTGTACCCCATTTTTTTAATAGGGTTATTTGGTTCTCTGGAGTCTAACTTCTTGAGTTCTTTGTATTCATTGGATATTAGCCTTCTATCAGCTATAGGGTTGGTAAAGATCTTTTCCCAATTTCTTGGTTGCCGTTTTGTTGACAGTGTCTATTGACAGTGTCTTTTGCCTTACAGAAGCTTTGCAACTTTATGAGGTCCCATTATCCATGGAAGGAGTTGCAGAGATTAACTATGGAGCAGAGACTGAAGGAAGGACAAGCCAGCCTAAATATAGCTATCTCTTGAGAGGCTCTGACAGTACCTGACTAATACAGACGTAGAGGCTCACAGCCATCCATTGAATTGAGTACACAGTCCTCAATGAAGGAGTTAGAGAAAGGACCTATGGAGCTGAGGGGTTTGCAGCCCCTTAGGACAAACAACAATATGAACTAACTAGTACCCTCAGAGCTCCCAGGGTCTCAAACACCAACCAAGGGCTGCACATGGTGGGTCTGATTGTTCTGGCAGCATGTGTAAAGTAGAGGATTGCAAATTCGATCTTCAATAGGAGGAGAGGCCCTTGGCCCTGTGAAGTTCTGTGCCCCAGTGTAGGGGAATGCCAGGGCCAATAAGTGGGAGAGGGTCGGGTGGCATGCATAGGGAGGGGGGAGGCAACAGGGGTTTGTTCTTGTTGTTTTATTTGTTTGTTTGTTTTTTGGAAGGGAAACTGGGAAAGGAGAAATTTACGTGTAAATAAAGAAAATATCAAAAAAAAAAAAAGAAAGAAAAAAAGAATGAAAAGTCATGCAGACTGTTTAGATTAACTAAAATACCACTAGAGGGTGCTCTGGCTTCAAGATTGCTAATAAAGCCAGTGTGGGTATGGAATGCAGCAGTTTGCTCTTTGAATCATTGAGCCTGTGGAAAAGTCATCATTGATGGGAAAAATACGAAAAATAGGGGAGTCATAACAGGATGGAGGGAGTAGGAGAGGAAAGGAGGGAGGGCTTCTAGAAGCTGCTTAGAAAATGCGAATCAGCAATGTTTTCAAGGCTTAATAGGGAAAGAGTGACACCCCGCAGCCCCCCTTTCCCTGCAGAATAGTTGTTACCTGTGTCTTCGAGCCCGTGCTGTACAGACCAGCGGTCCTTCCCATGGCTGCAGCACTTGGGATGCAGAAGAGAAATGAAGGGATCACGTTGCTGAGGCCATGGGCCAAAAATTCCTGCAAGATTAGTTATGGAAGAATGGAACATTTCTTTATCAAAATCCTTTTCTATGGTCCCAAGTACAATTCATAAAAAAAAAAAAAAAAAAAAAAAAAAAAAAAAAAAAAAAAAAAAAAAAAAAATGAAGCTTGTTTATGCTCAGCTACTATTGCCCACACCAGCTAAGATGTAATAGTTTATAATAAAACTACCTAACCTGCACAGTCTGCTTGCAATCCTCCAAAGCTATTCTAAGCACATCACTCAACTCTCATAATTAGCTCGTGAAGAGATTCTAATTCATGATTTCCATTGCCCCATTGCCACATTGCCCATTCCTATCTATCGTCTAAGTGTTCCCAGTTGGGATTTTATTCCCACCCTTTCCTCAGTGACCTCTGCCTTACCAACTCCAATGGCGACTGCTTTGCTTACCTAGTATAAAGAAGCATTTCACACAGTTGCTCATTCTCTACTTCTTAAGAGGTCCCTTCAATGGGCTTCTTGGACCCCACCCTTTCCAAGCCTGCCTCTATCTCTCCAGCTGTCACTTCTCGGTTTCTTTTGTTCTCTAATCAATCGCAACAGTGGGATGCTTTCTATTGTCTGTCTAGATCTTAACTGTCCAAACACACCCTGGCAACTCTCAAATCCTCAGCTTAGACTACTCTTCTTAACTCCAGATTGCTACATCCAATCTATTTGTCATCAACATTTGATGGCTAATGGGAAATCAGTAAGTACTTGTACTGGCTGGTTTCGTATGTCAATTTGACACAGGCTGGAGTTATCACAGAGAAAGGAGCCTCCCTTGAGGAAATGCCTCCATGAGATCCAGCTGTAAGGCATTTTCTCAATTAGTGATCAAGAGAGGGAGGACTCACTGTGGGTGGTGCCATCCCTCAGCTGGTAGCCCTGGCAAGCTGAGCAAACCAGGGGAAATAGGTAGTAAGTAACATCCCTCCATGGCCTCTGCATCAGCTCCTGCTTCCTGACCTGCTTGAGTTCCAGTCCTGACTTCCTTTGCTGATGAAGAGCAATGTGGAAGTGTAAGCTGAATAAACCCTTTCCTCCCTGACCTGCTTCTTGGTCATGACATTTTGTGGGATAGAAACCCTGACTAAGGCACTATTCTATAAATTTCTACCATCCTAATCACATCATTTCAAGTCTAGGCCCCAACTGGACAGTTATCCATGACTCTTTCCATGCACATGGGTACAGTCCAGTGCCCATCCACGTGTGTCCTTCCTCACCAGGACCTGGTCCAGTCATCACGTTTTTTCTGGATAAGTGAAAAAAATCTTCCTAATACTTTGCCTACCCCTATTGGTATCAGTTCCTATAAATGATATCTCTGGCCTCAGAGAGTTGTGGTTCTGGTAAGAAAATGTAGATAGCAAATAGACAAAGCTAGAAAGCAAATGGAGAAGGGTGTGGAGAGAGCTGGGTTTGAGAGTTTGGTCAACAGAAGTCTTCCTATGAAGTGAGTATCTGAATAAGGCAGTTATCTAGAAATGGGAGGGGACAGAATTCTGAGGAAATGGAGCTGTGAGTATGGATTTCCCAGCCAGAATCTTGACTAGTGAGTTTAAAGGAGAGATAGAGAGTATGGTTAGGACGTATCTTATGAGACTAGATAAGAAATGGAATCCCACACACATAGAGCCTTGAAAGCCATGGTAACAAGGTCTGTAACTTGAGCATCAAAGAAGGGAAACCTTGGGAGTTTCTGAGTGGATGAAACCATTTATCTGTGTTGGTTACTATTTTATCCCTGGCCCCGATAGTGGAGCTTAATAGGCATATGCACAGAGAGAAACTGAGGTCCTCAAACTTCAATGTGAATTCTATGTGCAGGTAACTCTGTACTAGTCGGCAGTCTACTGCAGCTTCTGTTCAGGTTCAAGGCCCTGGGGCATGAAGAAGACACTGGGAGAGTAGGTTCAGTAAACAGGTTGTGCATGCACTCTTACGTATGTAGGAACAAAACTTCACATTCTGAAGGGTCTTAGTAAGAAGAGTAATTATTAGTGTTCCACTTTGAAATCCCTAAGCTTTCAAAGTTATCTATCATGAAATGATAAATACCCTTGGATTCTCTCCTAAAACCAAACGAAAGAGCATGAATGTGTATGTGTGTTTCTTTAAAAATGTATTAGAAGGGTCAGTGAGATGATTCAGTGGGTAAAGGCACTTGCTACCAAACCTGCTGATGTGAGTTCAATCCAAGGACCCACACAGTGGAAACAAAGACTGTATCCTCTGACAAGCATACAGATAAAAAGACGGAATGTCGAAATTAATACACTATACGCTCTGAAAGCTAGATTCTCGGCTTCCTGTGAGTGACTCAGAGACCTTCCTGTCTTGCTCTGCCTATGTTGGCTACACATTTAGAAAAGTTGTATTTTCAAACATTTGACATTTTCAGTATCTGAGAGTCCACAGAATAATGAAAGCCCCTGGCTAGAGAGGGGCTGGGGGCACACTCCACCTGGTTGTCATCAACTGAATATTTGAACTTCTTGGCAGATCCTTGTGCAAGAGCCAGCGAGGCCACGTAGCCTACAAGTGCAACTCCGAAAGCTTCAGTGAGCACTGCAGAGAGGATGTTCATTGGGGGAGCACGGGGAGGAGGAATCCTATGGAGAGAAAGACTATATTGAAGTCATGAACCTTCCAGTTGTTTCTATAGGAACTTGCCATGAAATCTACTGCAGCGGTGTTTCTGAAGTTGACAAAGAGTTAAGTGAAACCCCTAAGAGAAAACTAAGTGGTCTTGCCCTGAAAAGCCCTATATCTTCAATATTATTTAGCAGAAATGAAAAATTGTAAGAAATACCACAAGGAGAGCCCCATGCATCTATCTAACTGACACTCACACCCAGGGAATTCAGGTCATACCGCAGAATTCTGACTTGACAAGAGTTTCTTGTAGGAAACAAAAGCATATCTGGGTCTTCTTTCATTTGAACCTTTCCAAATATTTATTTGGCCACTACTGGAACCATATTTCCTCCCTTGAATGCTGCAGCGTTTCAGGCAAACACTAGCTTACTGTCGACTAATCTCCAAATACGCCATGGACTTCATTATGGTAATTACACTTTTAACTCAATCCTTTCATGAGACAGTTAATCATGCCTTCCATACACTAAGGAAAACATGAAGGAAGATCTCATCTCCTCTCTGTTGCAAAATAGACCACACTTAGCTTCATTTCAAAGACGTCTTTAAAGCATTTCTCAGATAATACCCAGCCATTATGTCTTATTGTCCCTTGAAAAGCATGTAAGCCAAATGACCATTTACGTATTCCTTGTCATGCTGGGAGACTTACCCCAACCCCTGAAAGAATTCCTGTGGTAAAAATAAAGGAAAGGGGGGAGTTATTTCATACTGGTTTCTGTCTTATTCTCTAGTGTATGAGTGGGACATGGACTCTTTCTCATTAATTGTTTCATTTAATTTTCTCAGCAACACCAAGTCAAGTATACCACAACCACCGTAGAGATGAGAAAATGTTTGGAGGAAGGTTACAAGGAGAAGTTTTCTAAGCCATGCCTTCCTGCAGTTCCTTCAATGGGATTCTCAGACGAGAATATGAACAGGAGTAGAAGGAGGAGGAGTTGTCTCTGAGTGCTCTGTATGCTTTGTTCCCCAAATACTGTGAATATACATTTTATACAAAACTTGAAGTGAAGAAATCAAACTTCTAGTTCATTAAAACAAAATGTGATTAATAACAACACCTGGACTGAAGAAGAAACAACTGGCTTTCCAAGAAGAAGCAGAGGGACCCTTAGGAAAGGGATTTAGGGACCCCTCCTTTGTCTGTGTCTAAACAGGCCAACCAACACAGAGGATTTTTTTTTTTTAATTAACCTTTTTTTCTTTTGGTTTGTTTTGTTTCTGGGAATTTTTCTACTATTCCTTCACTTTAAGGAGATGAAAAACAAAATACAAAGGACCCAACAATTCTAACTTTGTCTCAAAATTAGACTTTGTCTCTGTCCATTTTATTCAGCCTATAAGGAAGTTATGAACTCACAAGGTATTTGTTCTTCTCTGCAATAGCTTGTCAGCCTGCTTTGTCGGCAACTTTTGTTGCTTCCCAGTGTAGACCATGTAACATATTCTCTTGAAGTCTGGAGGAGACTGGAGAGAAGCGGGGAGCCAGGCCATCTTACCTGACTCTACTGCTCTTCGCAGGCCTTCTGGATCCCAGTTCCTCAGGATGCATGTTTGTGTTTATCATAACTTAAGTAATAAAAATGGCCACAAGAACAAGTGTGGCTGAGCAATTAAGGTAGGCCAGACCCAGGCACTGGCAAATTTAGCAACCTCCATTATTTTTCAAGCCATATCTTTGTAAATGCTTTTGAATCTTTTACTTGAAGCAATGCTGCATAAACCAATTACATTCTTATTTAATAACAGGTTAGCTTATAACTTAGAAAATTACTGCTTTTCTCCACATGTTGGTTTTTGTCATTCATAATAAAAATCAATTAGAATTTTGCCTCATAAAACCACAAAAAGAAATTAAATCCATTCCCACCCAGGCCTAGGCCCTTTCAACATCAAAAAACAAACACTCAGATAAACACATATTAAAAGAAAGATTACATTACCCGCTTGGAATGTGCCCAACTACTTCTAATCCGTATGTGTTTTCCATGTTGGTACAATAGCAAGCAAAGGAGGCAGCAATGATCTGAACGGTTGCATTGGAAAAAGAAACAAATATATATATACACATATTACTATCTAACTTTCAAATGCATAAAGATGCTTAAAAGTACATATTATGCGTCCCACGATTACTAATGAAATACTAAAAGTTAAGTCAGGAATGAATGTTCGATGTCTATAATTCTAGCACTCAGGATGTCAGGACAGACATATCTGGAATTTGAGAACAAGCTAGGATATACAGTAAGACACAATATCCAAAAGAAAAAGAGAAAAATAGGGAGAGGGGTAGAGAGAAGGTGGTTAACAGGCATGGCTGAACTTGGCTAGGAACTTCTGGAGTCCTATAGCATAGTTCAATAAATATATATCATTGGTGATGATATAAATCAACCATGCTTTTAAATGATTAAATGATTTTAAGCATGATTAAAATTATCATGTATTTTTAAAACCCTAGGAAAAAAGATTTGGAATGTTCCAATACAAAAGAATGCAAAATGACCAAGACAACAGATATGTCAGTGATTTTGATCCGATAGTTAAACCTTAAACACGGTATTATACTGCCACACTGATCTAAGTCCATACATACAGGTCTACAGTATGGACCATCACCCACCACTTGTCAAGTACAATTCTAAATTATACTTCTAAAGCTCAGCACATTCCTGATCTGTCAACGTGCAGTATTTGCAGTGCATGGGTTTTCTAACATTTTGCTTTGTACCCACCCAATTATGTCAAGTTTTGAAGGCACAAAAGATACAAAATATAGTGATGTGTATATGCATGTTTGTGTGTGTGTGTGTGTGTGTGTGTGTGTGTGCACGCATATGTGAGTATAAGCACTGAAACTCAGCCTATGGTTTCTCTCATGAAATGAAGGGGTCCTTTGTAAGAACTTATTTTTCTCTCCATGAGAACAACCTCTCAAGAGGATGAAGTACTATACAATATTCTTACTTGGCTAGTAGTAAATGCTGATTTACAACCTCCTTAATTTGTTTTTAATTTGGGGCCTAATCTCTTTAATGAAGTAAGCCATTCCAGCTCCCAACCTGATAGGACAAATGACTTTCAGAAAGCCTTCAAAGAGGTTCAGATATCCTACTTCGATGTTATTGAGATATTCGAGTAAGGTCACTTGCTTGGTCTACAATCACAGTTTGTCTGTCTGTCTGTCTCTCTCTCTCTCTTTTCTCTCTCTCTCTCTCTCTGTGTGTGTGTGTGTGTGCGCGCGCGCGCGCTTGTGTGCGCTTGTGTAAGTGTTACATCCATGTATATATACTTGCCAAAGGATTGCGTGTGTGCAAATGCACATGGGTTCATGTTCACATAAAAGACCAAAATTGATGTCTGGACTCATTCATGATTGCTATTCATCCATATTCAATGAGATGGGGCCTCTCAATCAAACCTAGATCTCCTATATATGGCTAGTTTGATAGCCAGTCTGCCCTGGGGATCCATCTTCCAGGGCTGGGATAACAGGTAGTCTGGGTGCCATTTCTAAGGGTTCTGGGTATAGGAACTCTAGTCCTCATGTTTAAGCACTTAACCAGGGAGCTCTTCCCTCAGCAACACAATCATGATCCAGCACACATCACAGCCAGGTCAGCCTGTGTTACACTGACCAGGATGCCTGAGTGTTTCTCACCCATGGTCACATTCTTTCATGCACTAATGTTTTTACTAGCTATGGGATTTTCAGGTTGTCTGACCTGAGATCCCTTCTTTACAGCATGTGAATTTCTGCTTCCTGGAGAATATAGGTTGAGCCCTTTTGAGATTTCAGGTTGCTTTGAAGAGATGCTGATTAATACAGTTTACAGTTTATGTCAGTTCTTCTGGTCTATTACTATATAATTTCATGACCCACTGTGTTGGGCTATGGTTAAAATATATTTGAGATATTAAATACAAATGTTGAAAAATACTACCAAATTGAGCTACTATATAATGATAACCTGTAAAGTGAAAACTAGTTGTATCACCTAAAATGAGTCTTGAGAAGTTTTCTGAGGACAAATAGAAGTGAAATAACAAAAGCAACTTTAAGTGGCTTACCTTCTTAAAAGAGATACATCAATCATATACATAAAGTACAAATTGTCCATATACATGATCAGAGTAAGAGCACTTCAAAATTACACTATCAAATAAAGAGCATCTAACAATCAGATGCTTAATAGTAAAAAAGCAACTTTTGTACTTATATTCCTAACTATGCCTTTTGTTTAATTTAACTGAACTCATTTTAAAAAGCTTCTAAAACATGAAATGGGCTTAAGAAGCAAAATATTACTTTAGGTTTAACAAAAGAAAGTTCAAACGATGATTACATAAATATCAAAGTGTTATATGAGTAGTCTAAGTCAATGAGACAGCACCCTGATTTTTTGCTGTATTTGTTTAACATGATTTCTTTGTCTGTTGAGGTCACCAGTTCCTCTGTAGTACGTATTTTGTTACCATTATGGGTTTCCTAGACTAGCCTGCCCTTAGACATGGACAAGAAGGAATTCTGTCCAGAATGCTAGAGATAGTTCTAACTGGCCCTCCTTCAACTGTTTCATTCCCTATACATGGAAAGCTTTAGAGGATAAAGAATAGGTGCCCAAATCAAATCTACCCTAGCTTCTCCTCTGTCTATGCTACAGCTACTCAGATATCTATCATTCAGTGCTTACACAGCATCTTGCCTGGTTACAGGGGATCTTCCATACCAGAGTAACCCATGGGAGGCCGATGGGTAGTTGGGATGGTACAGTGAACATGGTCAACGTCTGACACTGGCTCAGTGTCATGAGTAGGATGATGCTGGAGTGAGTGGAGAAAGAACAGCCTAGAATGCATCTCATGCTACCAAATCCCCTCAACTTATAGGAGTAGAATTCTCTATCTTAATATACGTTTCAAGGTCATCAACCAAGTAAAGTCAAGGTAAAAAAGGAACAAAGCAAAACAAAGACTGGAACTGGCTTTAATTTTTTTTGTTGTTGTTGTTCTGTAGTTTTCAAGTACTTTGTCCTGCATTGGTGCGTTTGCCCAGGGTCTGGAAAACACATGCCATATCAAGAATATCTGCCACTTTTGAAATGATTCTTACCAATTTTTCAGAAAAATATCAGTTTCCTTATGACTAGATTAGGGGCCTGTCTCCCAGAGGTTATTTTGAAATGTTGGTTTTATAAAACTTTTCATATAACTTTCCAAGATGCAACCAGCATTTCTTAATCCCTTCAGAACTTTGAGGTAAGATGGCAGATTTTGGATCTTGCTATAAAAAATTCAGTTGATGAAGTTATTTAAAAACCATTTATTTATATTGTATATGAATAATACAAGGAAATAGCATTAAAAAAACTAAAGCTTATTAAGGACACGTAAGTTGGCGGGCTGTGGTTGTGTCGGTGTGATCCTTTATTAAGAGTTCCTGGGAAAGCTCTTAAAACTTCATCTTTAGAAGCAAGATATGATGTAATTTTCCAGTCACAAACATATTTCAAAGAAACAGCCCTGGACAATGAAAATCCTGAGTGTTTTTATTTCATAGAGGTAAAACTAGTTTAGGAATAGAAATATCAACAAACCTTCCAATCACTAATGACTATGTCAGATAAGAGTTCTACATGTGTCACAGAGGTGCTGTGGCAATAGCACAGGTTATCATATTTGATTTCATTGCGTCAGATCATATCCGGTATTACTTAGAACTCACTCTTAGACATGTCCCTTAGAAGATCTCAGGCGATATCTTCTCTTATTTTTATAAAAAATCAAAAGCATATGAGAAATGTTATATAAATTGAAAACATGTGTCCTTCCTTTTTGAAAATGTTGACTCAAAATGTTTCCTGTTCTTACATTAATGTATATCCACGCAAATTAGCCTTTCATTAATGAGACACAGGAATGGCTGTGGGTTACTGTAGAAAATAGAGTAAGCCTCTGTAGATTATGCCCCTTTCCTGAAAGCAGCTAAGCTTTGCTGATTGCATACTTACCAAAACTAAGTCGACAGGAAGAACAACTTTAATTTTTCTTTTAAACTGTTCATTCAGCTCTTTAACGAGAACAAGGACAATGATGCTCAGCAAGGATAAGAGCAGTGCTTCCAGCTGGACAGACTTGATGTTCTCAAAAACATACGCATAAATCTACAGGAATGAGAAAGGAGCAAAATCAGGGTGGCCCAGCCAACACCAGCATCTAAGTCTGACCCTAAGTAAACTCGCTGATGCTGTATTAAAACAAAAAAAAACAAAACAAACAGCAAACAACAACAACAAAAACCAAACAACTCCTAGTGACTGGATGATGCAAAGATAGGGAGAAAAATAAATACAGGAAGGGAAAACCTGTATTTTCATGCATTAAGCTTCTTTGTCCTGGATTCTTCCATCAAAGTCAAGGTTTGACTCTTCTTACACAAGACACTAGAGAAGAGAGTCACTTTCCTGGCTCCTTCCTTGGCATGTGAAAAGGCAAGAGGGGCCTCATCTTTTGATATCTACCACAGTTTTTAAACTTAATAGAACAAACACACACACACATACACACACAAGTCAAAGGCTGGTATTTAATTGCTATCAGGCACTTGGCTTACTGTAACCTATTACCACATTCTCAGTTACTGGTCATTTATTAGTCTATCACCACTCACTCAGGACAATACTAGTTTGGCAGTGGTGTACAAAGCAGAAACAATCTTAGTACTCACAGACTTTACAATGCATTGTAGGGGTTGCTATTAAATTAATCAACTAGTACAACAAGATGCTAATCACACAGTTTGGATGGAAGTATATAACTGAATGTGTGAGCAATGAGTGTGGCCCTTCCTAAACCAGGAAACAAGAACTGAACAGGCTATAGATACGAAAAGGTGAAAGAAGTCTGCGGACATATTTTGCATTAAGGTCACATTTAAATGACTCAGAGCATCAAATGTGGTGGAGGGAGTACATGACTTCTGAGAACTTATGGTCATGAAACCAACATAGGACAGGAAGATGGCTCTCACAGTGCTGAGTTCAATAGCTCAGAACTCATGTCAGAAAGCTTGAGCAATGGCATGGGCTATAACCTGAGCACTAGAAAGATGGAGACATAAAGGTCTCTGGAGCATACTGGACAGACAGCCTGGATGCATTCCTGATCTCCAGATTCAGTGAGAGACCCTGTCTCAGAAAATAGGACAGAGATAGATACTGTCCTCTGATCTCCAGATGCCTGTGCTCTCACCAACACACACACACACACACACACACACACACACACAAGCAAATGAAAATATGCTAACATCAAACAATTTGTTGGTAACTATGAAGAAGGTATGCTAATAGCACATTCATATTAGATGCTCAATGTTGTGACTCCAGTTGGCAAAAAAAATAAATTTCAAGAGAAAAGTCAAGGAAAAGAATAAAATTAAAACTCTGCATGGATAAAGTTGAGAGTTTGTATTCATTCAACTAAGTGTCAGAAATATTTTGCTCAATAATATAAATTCTTGTGGGTGCTTGCTTACCTGACAGGTATGCTGGCATAAAGAGACAGGGTATAATTTAAGGAATTCTGAAGAGTGTAAATAGCTAACCTAAATCTAAACTTGGCTCTCTATAAGCATTTGATATTAAGCAACCAAATTTGAATATTTTTTAATTTGATTTTGCATGTACATATACTCATGCGTCTCCTCAGCCTTCTTGGACATACATCAATTGTATATACTGAGCATGATCACAAATATTCTAATAATTTTGTCAAAAAAAATGCAGTGAAGCTTCACTGGGTGAGAACAACTGAGGTAATGTCAGATTGTTCAAAGTGCACTTTAACTTACAGATAAAACAACAACAACAGCAATAATAATAGCAGCAAACCACCCATGTGTAACCTGATACATTTAGAAATGTATCACAGAACATGGAACAGGTGGTTCTACTCATTACTGTCCACCACACTATACTTAAACAGTTCTGCTCATAAGAGAATTCACCACTACACAATAATCATCATGTGAGATATAGATATTACTTTTCCTATCTGTCGCTTGGCATTATGATGAAAACTGTTCACAGTGTCACTGCAAGTGAAGAAACTGGGTCTATTTTTTTTTTTTTTTTTTATTTACCAATGACTCAAAGCCCAAGATAGAACTCCAAAGTCAGGAGACCAGAGAGGTGACTCAGTAGTTAAAGGCACTGATTGCTCTTTCAGAAGACCCAAGTTTGAGTCCAAGCACTGCATGCCAGTTTAGAACTGGCTGTCACTCCAATTTCAGAAAAATACAACGCCCTTCTCAGTCCACTGCAGGCACTGTGGGTGCATGGTGCACAGATATACACGCAGGCAAAACACCCATGCGTTTCAAATAAAATTTGAATTAAATTAGTTACGTTTTTTAAAAAATTCATCAGTATAGTTTTTCTCAGTGTGATACATTCTAATAAGGATGGGCATATACAGAGTGTCAAGAATTTTATTTTCAAAATACATGTCTCTGTCCCGTGGTTTGAGGATAATTGGGAATATTATTGAGACTATTCTTCCCAAAGAGCCAATCATCCAAATGTCTTAAAGCACTTAAATTATTCTTTACGCCTTTCCCCAGGAGATTAAAAGTATGCCATGACAATGAAGCTCCCAATCCATACCAGATTTTTATGTAATGTGCATTTTGAGAACATGTGTTTGCAGTGATACAAATGACCACCCCAGAATGAAAGGAATGAGACCCCCTTCCAGGGTTTTATTGTCTGTCTGGATTAAATGAGAGCTCGTCAAACAAAGCATGTCTTACAAGATGCTCCAGAAGAACATGGGGGGTGAGTGGGCAAAGACTCATTAAAACAAGAACTCAGAGCATGAAGAACACAAATAGAGGAGAGGCTGGGAGGAGTCCTAATGACTGTCATGTGGACCCACTTCAAGAAGTCACAAGCTAAATCAGCTTATGGAATATGAGTGGTCCATGCAGACGTTGCCGAGCTGGAGGTAAGGACAGACACGGGCCTTTCTAAATGATCACTCAGCAATACATGCTACCTTCCTCCTACCGTAGGTCCATTCCTCCTACCGTAGGTCCATTCCTCCTACCGTAGGTCCAGTTGTCTTGATATGCTGGTACACACCCTCTCCACCAGTTAATAAAACTTCCTAGAGCTGGGTACTGGTGACACATACCTTTAATCCCAGCACTCAATAGGCAAAGGCAGGCTGATCTCTGAGCTCAAGGCCAGTCTGGTCTACAGAATGAGTTCCAGGACAGCCAAGGCTACATAGAGAAATCCTTTCTCAAACAAACAAAAGAACAAAGAAACAAACAATTCCTAAAGATGCTCATCAATGGCTTCTCGGAGTTGAGAGAGAAACAACAGCAATTATGTGCACAATGAATCACCAAGTTCATAAGAACTGACTGACCCACTTAATAAATCAGTTCAGCACTTCTGAGAATATCATACTAGTTTATTATTTGACATAAACTGGAAATACTTATATACATAAACAAATCCATTTTAAGGCAATTCAGAGAATGAAAATTACTTATCTGCATACACATTGCTACATTTAATTTATTTAGATGTGATAAAGTTTCTGAAACTCTGCATAGTTACTTTTACACATACATACACACACACACACACACACTCTCTCTCATGTTTTAGCTGAGTTGGCCATTTTTCATAATTTTGTCTATTTTTTTCAATGATGGATTCTCAATTCTTTGAATAATATCTGAAATCAGATATTCAAGTAGCATTGTTGACTTAATATTCTGTATGAATATGACAAAAAGTAATGACAAACCTCTGAATGGGATACAGTGGAACATGAGTAAGAATCTGAACCAGGAAAGGCTGAGCCATATAAAGATGCCTTCTGTTCTCACAGTGAAAACTTGAGCTAAGTCTGGGATGGGTTTCTAGTTATGTTTGCATCCACTCATGCTTACTGAGGTTCTATTTAGTGGGAAGCAATGAGAAGAACATTAAAATTACCACCATAGTAAATTCCAAGTAACCTAACTTGATCTAAAGAATCAGATGTTTAAGAACTAAAATTGTATAATAAAGAAAATTGAAGGCAGAAAAACCTCATAGTATTAGTTAACTAAAAAGGAAAATGTTTCCTTGGAGCCACACCCACTCAGTTGTTTTCATTGCACAATTATGACTCGGATTCTAAGACCCTGTATAGGGACACACGCGTGCAGAAGAAAATGCCACAGCATCTACATAAATCTTCATGACACAAGACAACAATGTTAGAAAATGCTTAGAAAACATCAGCAGATGGTAAAATTATAATGGGCTGTTTTTTTTTCAATAGTCAGTCAACTGGAAATACTCATTACTCAAAAATATCTCCTTTCCTAGCATACTGGTTACTACAATAAAATATATAAGAGAAAAAGTTGATTAAAATATTTTAAAGTATAAAAACAACATTAATAATCACTTTTGCTAGTATTTCTGGACTACCTACAAAAGGACCACAAACAACACCTGAATAAATCCTTCCATGCAAAATGAAACACATAAAACCTTTCATACATTGATTATGCCTGTCTGATCTCTGTACTAAGGATCTGTCATGAAAAAGGTTGCATTTCACTAGGGAAACAGCTAAGTGACAGTAAACCCAGAATATTTTGCTATGTGTCAGCACTCTATTTGAATAGTAGGTACAAACTAATAACTGTCGATCTATGGGTCTTAATTTTAAATATATGATTTTGAGTTAGTCACCAACCACAAGGCCAGGACTGTTTCCAGAGGGCAATAATGCCAACACTCATACATGCTTATTACATGTGCTGACTTTGTAACAGAAAATGCATTTGGCATGATCTCTGTACAAAACTATATGTCTGAAAATAGTGACTTTCCCTACATTTTTGGGAGAATGTCTATTAAAATAAGTACAACTCATCAAAGTGTTTTGATCACATAACTGCTATAAAGCCTCATAACGAACAGAGTTTACCGAAGATCCCATCTAGCTGAATACTGCTAGAATTGGCAAAAGCCTGCAGAGCTTTGGGATCCGTCTTGTAAACAAGATGTAAGAGTTGAAGAAAAGGATCACAAAATTTCTGACTTCCACTTAAAAGGAGTTTAAGAAAAGAGCTAGTTTGTCTGCCCCTCCATCATGCCAAGCTTGTGTCCATAGATGGATCTCTCTTTGCTCTCCATGTTTCCATGAAAGTCATTTTATCTGGAAAAAGGGAATTACTACCTTAAGTACGAGTTCCTCCATCCACCCTATCACATGACTTCTTTCAAGCAATAACCCATTTTTCATTAACAAACTACATGAGATTCTTGTTTGTCTGTCTGTGTGTGTATCCACCTACCTGACTTCACATCTCCCCTCATGGACAACATGGATAGTATTTATCAACTGGATCCTCATTGCCTGTGAATCTGTCAACAAAAATTGCTACATAAATCTACTCTAGTAGTTCTTTAATCAAGGATGGGTTCTACTTTCTTTATCATTGTATAGAGGTCATAAAAACATTTCCAGGTTGTTGTGTTCTTAAGAAAACAACCTCACAGTGAATGATCGTTTTGATGTGTTCTTGGATTCAGCTGGCAAGAATTTTATTGAGTATTTTTGCATCAATGTTCATAAAGGAGATTGGTCTGAAGTTCTCTTTTTTCATTTGGTCTTTGTGTGGTTTAGGTATAAGCATAATCGAGGCTTCATAGAATAAAATGGGTAGTATACCTTCTGTTTCTATTTTGTGGAATAGTCTGAAGAGTATTGGTATTAGGTCTTCTTTAAAGGTCTCATAGAAATTGGACATAGTTCTACTGGAGGACCCAGCTATACCACTCCTGGGCATATACCCAAAAGATAC
>NW_022196896.1:22192905-22292136 GCF_008632895.1 Mastomys coucha | reverse complement strand
TTTTTTTTTTTTTTTTTTGGTTGGGAGACTACTAATGACTGCTTCTATTTTTTCAGATACTATTGTGGACGCCAACAAGTACATGCTGAAAGGAGCCTGATATAGTTGTCTCCTGAGAGGCCCTGCCAGAGTCTTACAAATACAGAGGCAGATGTTAGCAGCCAACCATCGGATTGATCATGGGGTCCCTAACAGAGGAGTTAGAGAAGGGACTGAAAGAATTGAAGGGGTTTGCAACCCCAAAGGAAGAACAACAATATGAACCAACCAGCTCCCCCCCACCCCCCCGCAGAACTCTCAGGGACTAACACATCAACAAAGGAGTACACATGGCTCTGGCCACATAGGTAGCAGAGGATGGCCTTGTCATGCACCATGGAAAGAGAAGTCCTTGGTCCTATGAAGCCTCCATAGATGTCCGAGTGTAGGAGAATAGAGGATGGGGAGGTGGAAGTGGGTGGGTGGGTGGAGGAACAGCCTCATAGAAGCAGGGGTAGAATGTTTCCAGGAGGGAGGGAAACTGGGAAAAGGGCTAACATTTGAAATGTAGATAAAGAAAATATCCAATAAAAAAAATTAAGTAATAAAAAAAGTGGAAAAGGAAAAAGAAAAGAATCATAGCATTGGTACATATGCCTCTCAATGACGTCAGCATGGTCCTCCCTACAGAGTTTCTGTCCACCAGATGATATCGGAATCCAAGCTCTGATAAACTCACATCTCTCTAAATCCACCTTTCATCATTTCCAAACTAATGTTTAAAAAAGTTTCCTTGCTTCTCAGATTTGGATGTCTCATATCAGCTTTGCCTACATACCATTACATTATTAAATACTTTAAAATCAGTGCTGATAAGCTTCTTATAATTCCATGCCCCAAAGTGGTGAACACAAATACCAAATAAAAGAGAAAAAAATTGAATATCAGTCTCAGGTTACATTTTCATTAATATAAACAAAGCACCAGAAAGAATGAGAAACAGCATTCTATACATTTTTACATGACTGTTTTTAAATTTCTGATCAACAATTGTATCTCATACTAGGATTAAATCCATTTGCTCTGCTTCAAGGGATAAATGAAGTCTCTGGCCAGAATGGGAAACATGGTATGTCAAGCAGCTAGAGACAACATGGGCACACAAAATTCTCTTGGCCAAACATGCAGCCAAGCATACCAAGGCCCACCTGGCACTCGGCCATCCCTTGTTTAGAAAAATAAGCTTAATTTGAATTACTTGAGCACTGGGTTTTGTGGTGGTGCATTTTTTCAGTGAACTGTGGGGGATAGAAGGTACTTAGCCCAAGATGGTTGAGTTGCAAAAATATTTGCTGTCTTGTTTAAAATTTAAAAGTAACCTTTATTGTAAATGTCCATGTAATTACTCCATATTCACATTTTCTATACACTGCAGGGCTGATTGAATCCTGCTGCAGATAATCATTCTGCTTCTCTCCCTTTCAGCTTGTCCTGTTATTTTTATGGTATATGGGCATTCATGGAACTCACAACAGAAACATCACAGTATCTGCAAGAGAAAATGGGGCCGTTCATAAGCCACCAAAGTGTATTCTTGATTTGGAGTCCCATAGGGCCTGTATCTTCAAAGTAGATTTGTTCTCCAAATATAAACTTCATTTGTACACACTTAGTTGTGATCTCATTCTCTATAAAAGAAAATGTTTCGTTGGCTCTGATTCCCTTCTGGCATTTCAATTCCACTTTATTAACATTCTTGGGTTTTGCTTTTGCAGTTTGTACAGCAAAGCATTGAAGTGCTGTGCTCATG
Source organism: Mastomys coucha (assembly GCF_008632895.1). Taxonomy (NCBI): domain Eukaryota; kingdom Metazoa; phylum Chordata; class Mammalia; order Rodentia; family Muridae; genus Mastomys; species Mastomys coucha. The sequence goes on along the minus strand of NW_022196896.1, from coordinate 22,290,347 downwards.
ATTTGGAGCATAGGCACACATGCAAGTCTTACTCCATTTCAGAAAGTCTGCATAAAGGCTGAAAGTAAAAACTTTCCAAGAAGGTTCATTGGAAAAGGATTGCCAAGTTTGCCTTCTCTCTTGGATTTAATGCACAGAACTGTCCATTAGTGTCTAGAGGAATCAGAGCCAGGCTGCTGAAATCAGCTTTGCCACACTTCCCATAGGCTGGTTCAGGCTCAACACTGGCGCCTTCTCAAGGAATCCACATGTGCAAACATGAATGAGGAATTTTTGTCATTTTTATTATGCCCTTAGGGTAAACATCCTTTCTACTAAAGACATACTTCATCATCTTTCAGTTTTTAAAAAAGCATTTTTCATTCTAAAGAATTAAGGCTTTCTCTGTTATGTGTTTGGGGAATCAACTCACGTATGAGCCAAATACCTGACTCTGCAGAAAGAACAGAACAGGACACTTGAACTGCTGAGCCAGGACTCCAAGACCCTTCTAACATGACTCTTTCTGTTTCTCTTAAATATATTAAAGTATAGTACATAACTTATGAAGTAAGAATATATTTGAAGAAGAGATTGAGGGCTGAATCAATGGAAAATTTTAAATAAATTTTAAAATATAATGCAACTTCAAGTCTCAGGATGAGTTCTCACTAACAACAAAAATATTTACTTTCACCTACTTTGAGTCCTGGGAGCCTCTCATATCCCATGTCTCTGGGACGTTCTAGGGGATCCCCCCCACCCTCATCCCCCACCCCTGACAGCTGAATATTTTCCTTCATTCTCTTGGCCCTCTGGCCTTCTCTCCTGTCTTCCCCCATACCTGATCCTGCCCACTTTTCTCCTACCCCTCCCCTCTCTCACCCAGCTCTCTCCTTCCCTCTGCTTTTGTTCCCCATTCTAAGTGAGACTGAAGCTTTCTTACTTGGGCCTTTCTTCTTATTTAACTTCTTATGTTCTGTGTGGTATATCATGAGTACTCTGTACTCTTTTGCTAATATCCATTTATCAGTGAGTACACACCATGCATGTATATATCCATTTGTATCTGTTACCTCACTCAAGATGATAATCTCTAGTTCTATCCATTTGCCTGCAAAATTCATGATGTCCTCATTTTTAATAGCTGAGTAGTATTCCATTGTATAAATGAGCCACATTATTTTTTCTGTATCTATTCTTTGCTTGAGGGACATCTGGGTTGCTTCCAGTTTTTGGCTATTATGAATAAGTTCATGGCTATGAACACAGTGGAGCATGTATCCTTGTGGAATGGTGGAGCATCGTTTGGGTATATGCCTAGGAGCAGTGTAGCTGGATCTTCAGGTATCTAAGCTGAAATGCCCAACAGTGGGGAGATGGAACCTAAAGAGACCACCTCCAGTAGTTAGACAAAGCCCCCATTGGAGGGAAAGGGACACCAACCCACCTTCAAAATTTTGGGCCCAGAATTGTTCTTGTCTGAAAGAAATGTAGGGACAAAAATGAAGCAAAGACTAAAGGATTGGCCAACTTGTGACTGGCCCAACTTGGGATCCATCCCATGGGCAGGCACCAAGGCCTGACACTCTTACTGATGCAATGATGTGTTTGCAGACAGGAGCCTAGCATGACTGTCCTCTGAGAGGCTCTATGAGCAGCTGACTGAGACAGGTGCAGATACTTACAGCCAACCATGCGACTGAGGCTGGGGGAAGAGCTGGAAGAATGGAAGGGCTGGCAACACCATAGGAAGCCCAACAGCGTTAACTAGCCAAGACCCCTGGGAGCTTCAAATGGCATGCATGGCTGGTCTAAGGGCCCCCAGCAAGATGTAATAGAGGACTTTCTTGTCTGGCCTCCAGTGGGAGAGGATGTGCCTAATCCTCTAGAGACTTGATGCCCCAAGCAAAGCGGCGTTCTGGGCAGGGGGGAGCTCACTCTCTCAGAGGCAAAGTGGAGGGGGATGAGATGAGGAACTCTGAGAAGGGGGACCAGGGAGAGGGCAACATTTGGAATGTAAATAAATAAAATAAATGAAATAGACAAACAAATATTTACTTTCAAGATTTATAAATTTCCAGTTCACTATGATTTTTACACTGCAAAGAGACATGGAACTTCACTTTGTTGCTTCATCTTGTGCATCTGCATAAACCTCTAGAGAGGAAAAGAATCGGTGTTTATTACTTAATCAGAAGCTTGAAGAATCTAGGGTTTTTATATCTGTTTATTACTAGTCAGAAGGCAATGGCTTGCATTTAATGAATAGCTATGCCCCAGTCTTTTTTATAACCCTTCATAATATTTTTGCCATTAGTTAACAAAATGGGCAGCTAGAGTCTAGCCATGCCTTCCACTGCCAGCCTTCAGAAAAGACATAGAAGAAGGGAACTTTTGCTTTTTCCCTACTTACCCTCACTCTGGCTGTAAAGTTCACCTATCCTGACGTTGAGGCATGCCTTCACTGGTATAAGAGCCTACGTCTTTGGGAGTCCGCATAGACTGCAGAACAGCTCAGATATTCAACCTCATGGATTGAACAGCTACTGGATGCTTGGCCTTTCTGTTGTTGGACTGGCTGGACTGCAACCTGTAAGTAACTATATTAAAGTCTCTTCGTGTATGTGCGTGTATATGTGTGTGTATGTGTGTGTGTGTACATATGGTATATTCATTATATATCATATATTCATTATACACACATGTGTGTGTGCATGTATATGTGCATGTGTGTGTAAGAGTGTGTGTGTGGGTGTATAGCATTTTATGTATCTGACTTAAATCATGCTAAAAGTGTCTCATTGAGGGGAATACATTTTCCAGCCCAGAGAGGCCATTGGACAGAGGTGTTACCAATTCAATTTAGATAACAGACTTCTCTTTATTGCACAGACTGGCATCCATGAGGAAACAAGCCCTGGGGCAGCCACTGTTGTAGCATCGGGCAATAATATCGACTGCAAACACAGGATCAGAACAAAAGGACAAGATATTTTCTCTCAAAATTGACAGTAAAGATCAATACAGCTGGAACAAATTAGAGCACATATAAGCTAAACATGATTTTTAAAAATAAAAATCAGTGTCCCAGACCATAAGATTGGTGACAGACTCATTATGCATTCTTATAAAATATTCTATACTTTAATTTATGTGATGAGGCGTGGTCCTTTTTCCCCCACAACCTGGTTAACTTTCAAACAGACTATAAAAAAACTCAGAAGGAAGTAGTTAAAAAGCAAATCACCCCAACTTATTCCTACTGACTTTCCTCCAAGTACTGCGATCCAGTGGCCATGGCCTGTTATCTGCTCTGAGTTCTGGCCTCCTCTGCTCTGCATTACAGTGCCGAGTTCAGGCCTCCTCTTTCAGGTACAGCTCAAATAATCAGGGACAAGATCAACTTTACATTCTGATCACCAGATTCAACTGAACTGTCCTGAAACTCTTTTTCAACTATCCCAGTAAAAATGATCCACTGGGAACAGATTAAATTTCAAACTAATACTCAACTACCACATTTTCTTCTTTTTAGATAGTCACACTATGTACAATGGGTTGGCTGGTAATTCACTATGTAGCTCAAGCTCACCAGTAACTCACTATACATTCCAGACTGGCCTCAGACTCATGTGATTTTTACTTCCTCCCTTAGTCTCTCAACTGCTCAGAGTATTAGTTTGTGTCATTCCTGTCTTGAACCGCTACAAATTTTGACACAGAAGTGCTACCACATTGACCAAGAACAAAGAACCCTCACTTCTGACCAGCCTGAGAGCACAGGGTCCTCTGACACAGGGCAGCAAGAGTTAACATATTTTAAAATTTTTCTATCAGAAAAAAAGTATGGCATCTTCCAGTAGCTGAATGATGTGAATTTAAAATCTGCATTCTACATTAAGCACTTAGCTGTGAGTCAGTCCCGGTGTAGGATCTTACAAAAGGTCTTCAAAGGTGCCGCAATGTTTGATCTAGATAAGATAAAGTAACCTGCAGTTCACCTCATGAGAAAAAAAAGTGGGAGCAGGAGTCACATCCACAAAGCTTCAGTGATCATGTCTACACAGTAACACTGGGGTGGCAGGAACCATGCCATTCCCAAGTCAGTGTGGCCTGTTTCTTTATCACACTTCTGAAAACAAAGATGATCTGACCATCTATATACGTGGACATGCGCAAGCAGGGCTCAGTTCTAACCCTGTGTGTTCTCTACCCCTGCATATGTGTGGATTAACAGTCCATTCCCAGGCAGGTCAAGGCAGAATCTTCTCCAATTCTATTTTGTCCTGGAGACTGGGAGTCACCGAAGGTCTTAACTCCTAGCCAGCCATCTAATGGCTTACAGCCACTCTGCTCTGCTTTTGTTTGAGGTGGAGCATGGATTATGTTGCTTCCAGGCACAGCTCCAGTTTTCTTGTTTTGATTTTAAGCTTTCTTGCAATGAATGAATCACTGAGCCAGATATTATCTAAGCAACAGAACTCCAGACCCGACGTGCAACACCATATCACCAATTACTGTCTTTCTTACTATTTTATTACTGGAGAAAAGGTCTTTAATACAATTGATACTATGTTTTTCCAAACATCAAGCTGGTTATTTTTATTTCATAACATTCATTCCAAGTTGTGTTTACTTCTGTGTCTTTGGTCATTTCTGTTTTACATACGTGGAAATGCACATATACATCTTCTCCTTAGTGCTGACAAATGCCCTAAACACTACATGTGTACAATGCCACTAAGGAGAATGTCTGTATATCTCTCTTAGTCTCACACTTTAAAAAAAATATATTATTAAGTCTTTGAGAATTCCCTATGTGTATGCACAGTATCTAGAATCTCTTTTTCCTTTTATTTCTGAAATTATTCTATAATTACAGCATTTCTCTTTTTACTTTTCATGCTAGGTCCAGCTGTACCACTGGTTGGCATATCAAAAGGGAGGGGGGGAGGGCAAAGGGGGCAGACAGTAATAACCAGACTTAGCAATGATAAAGATGTAGTGAAATATCAATATGTTGAAATTTCTAGATAGAATTTGGTGGGAAAATTATACCATTTTGCTAAGAGTAATTCTAAAACTTGAAATCTGTTTTAAATAATCAGTAGGGCTCAGGAGATAGCTCAGAAGTTAAAGTGCTTGTCATGCAGGCAAAATGTTCAGATCCCTGAATCTTATAAATGCCAGGTAGGCAAGGAGGTTCTGCTTGCAATTCCAGTGTTTACAAGACAGAGAAAGGATTTCCAGAGCAAACCGGATGGCTAAATAAACAATGCTCATGAACACTGTTTTCAGTGAGAAACCCTGTCCCAATGAAGAAGGTAGAAAGCAAGTGAGGAAAACGACTGAAGTCAAACACAGCCTCCCCATACACACATGCCTCACACATGTGCCCACACATACGAGAAAGCACATACACATGAGGAAAAAAAGAAAGAAGAAAACAGTGTAGATAATGATATGCACATGAAGAGAATCCCTGCTGGGGCACAGAAAACTGAGAAGTACCAGCAATCACCTCCAAAACAGAAATTCAACCAGTAGGCTATTGTACTTCCATAGAGCTGGGTGCTAGGTCAGAAAATTAACTTTAAGACTAAGGGTGGCACAACTCTTGTTATAAAACACTAAAATTAGAACACAGCAATAACCTAAGTAAAATGTTGGCCATGACATCCGTTACTTGAATATTTGCTGTAGTTGTTATAAAGTTCCAATTGAATGCAAAGTCCTAAGCAGTCATGGATTTTAAATCAAGTCTCCGAAGAAAACAAGAGCGATGGAATGCTATTGTGGAAATATGCTAAAACTGGTCAGTCATTCCTCTCAAATTCAGACAGCTTTTAGTAGCTGATTGTCTGCTACTGGGCTCCAGTCACCACTACCAACCACACCTCTGTTTTGATCCCTACTGGAGTTCACAGTTCTGAAAGAATGTGATAGAGTGGATCAAGAGCCTGGTAGATGGATTTCATTAGAACTTGGCAACAGATCTGACTCCTAAAACCACCTCGCTATTTTTTTTTCTCACCAAACGCCCAACTTATATTCAATTATTCACTATAAGGAATGATTTCCAAAATCAGTAAGTTGTACTCATTAAACTAGTTTCATACACCAATCACATTTAAAACACCCTATTATTTTAAAATTTGAACCCAACTTTCTGTGGTACAGAAAACTCTTGGAACTATATATAGTAAGCTAAACTGAATTTTATGAAATATATACCCAGATTATATAAACAACAGAGACAGAAAACTCACATAAAAGAATCCCAGTGGTCCGGATATATACGGCATTTTTATTCCCAAGAGATACTTGACTTGTGACGTCACGACATGCGTGGCAGCCCCTGTGGTCATGGCGCTAATCACAGGCTCTGTAAGCAGGAATGTGGCACTGCCCAGCTGCAGCACAAACATGACCAGCTGAAATGACAGAGGAGAGTTGGACATCAGGTGCAGGTCACACACTCAAAATTCCTGAAGAGGGAATATCAGACACCTTTTATAGACAGATCATGAGCTGGAGTAAATGGTATTCTTAAACTTTATATATTTAGTATTTGCATAATTTTGAGAATATTACAAAATTCTAAGATGTTCTAAACTGTACCAAGTACAGTATACATGATTTCATTACAATTAAACCAATAGTTTTTTTTGTTTGTTTGTTTTTGTTTTGTTTTTCTAAATGTTGACCTTTCTTTTTCTTATTCTGCTACTGGGAGTCCCGTCATCAGCACTGACCAGGCCTTCTGTATTCCTTCCCCTGGAGTTCACAGTACTGACAAAATGCAACAGAACCATTCTGGTGTTTAACTGTGCTGCAAAAGTTGGAGGCAGTTTCTTTTAAAAGGGGAAGAGAAAGGAATGAACATGTGGATCTCCGTGGAAGAAAAAATCAAATTTGCATCAATGTATATAATTATATGATGATTCACTACTTAATACCTAATAAATGCATAACTCCGTAAGCACTGAAGAGATGAGGGACTTTTTACCTCAGCTTCTGAAAAATGGGAGTAAAAGATGCCCGTAAGGCCTCTCTAAAACGTTAGGATTTACTATGAAGACTCGAAGACCAAGATGCTGAGTGGAGACTATGGACAGAGATGGGGAACAGGGATGCCTCTTAAGAAGCAGGACTTTATAGAATCACTATAGAAACAGTAAGCACTTAATGACTGACCGCATCATCCTCCATCTCCAAACAAGCTCAGGATAAGGCAAAAGTGGGCTCTTGCCATTGCAATCATATCTTTTGCCAGAGGAACAGAAACAGCTTTAAGATCTTTGACTATATAAACTCAGTCACAGGATCAGTAAAAAATAAGACTTAGTAGTTTGGAAGTAACACTAAATTATATTTGTGAGTATCCCTTCCAGAAAAGGGAAACAAGGCCATGTTTTAATAATAGTATCTAGGTCAAGTCTTAAAATTCCTGTTGGAAAATGAGATTAAGAAGAAACCAGAAGGAAGAACAGCAATGGGATTTCCTGCCATCAAGAAGTTAATAGTGAGACTCTGAAGTTCAAAATGTTATCTAGTATCACCAGAACATGCATTGATAGCATCACTATTCATCGTTGGCTGCCAACAATAATACTCTCATATTAAAATGGAAGTTTAGCTTTCTGATCCTGTTTTCTCCCACATCCTAAATATATGTCTGCAATTCTCTGAGCTAAACCATCTTCCATAAATTATTAGAGTGATATCTGCCCTGTTCAACTGTTAGAGTTATGGTGGTAAGGTGCATGTGAAATGATACATGAAAATGATTTGAAGCCTGTAAATAACGCAGAACAGATGATATAGAAAGATACCATGAGGTATTTTTTATATCTACTCTGTATAGGAAACTAGCCATCAGTTTTGAGAAGGCAAACATGACCCCAGCATATTTTCTCAGTCTGGAATCCTTGAAAGAATGTGAGTGCAGAAAGGGTTATATTTGAATTGTTGCAGCTTAGCTACCACCTTTTATCCAATATATGATAAGAGAAGAATGATTGTCATTAAAACAGAAAAGAGGCAATCTCCCATAGCCAACAAGGGAAGAGAAGGCTGCAGCATCTGGCCATAGCATCTGGTAATATGGTTTGTTTCAGAAGCCTTATGTTAGCTTGGAAAGCAGAAACAAGGCCCTGCTGGAAGCTCCAATACAAGCAAGCTTATGGGCACTAAAGGAACACAGTGATCTTTGTGGCCTCTCTCGACACAGTCTGTCAGTTTTCTTCTAAAAACACAATCAAGAAAAATACTGAACCAAGAATTCCCAAGTATCTCTTTATAAGCAAGGTCATGAGATCATGAGTTCTCATTTATATGGTATTAACTCTTTTAGGTCATGAAGATGAAACTAGAATATTATTAAAAGACAAAGAACAGTAGAATTGAATCTTCATTTTATTTAAGTGAACCATAGATGTAGTTCACATCTTTTTTTTTTCTTTTGGTTTTGTTTTGTTTTTTGTTTTTGTTTTTCGAGACAGTTTCTCTGTGTCGCCTTGGCTGTATTGGAACTCACTCTGTAGACCAGGCTGGCCTCGAACTCAGAAAAATAATCTGCCTCTGCCTCCCAAGTGCTGGGATTAAAGGCATGCACCACCACTGCCCGGCTTATGTAGTTCAGATCTTTAAACTCTGGAAGCTATTCACAAAAATAAAATGTTACACATGGGTGGAAGGTTGGGTGGGAAGTTCCTATATGTGTGACATAGAAAGAATCGTTATTTTGAGAGGAAAACTCTTAAAAGGCTTTGTACAGGCTATCTTCATTTCAACTGCTTTTGATTCATTTCTTAAATTACAAGATCTCTTCAGATGGGTTTACGACTTGCTGTGCAGAGAAATCTGAAGTGGTAACTGCCTACACTACAAACTTCCACTAACCCCTTTGTCATTTCCACAATTGAAGCTTCTAGGACAACTCCGGGGTATCAAAAGATTCTAACTGTTTCAAATATTGAAAACTCCTAAGCCTCAGAAATCCAAGACAAGGACCTATCGTCTTTTAAAACACCAGAGCCTCAACTGTTGTAATACACTATATGCCCACTACTCTGTGCCTTTAAAACAGCCTGCCATGCCAGCAAGGAGCAAACACTTGGAACAGAGAGTACTTGAGTGAAAGGCCAACTGGTCTCCTTCTCACACAGCCCAGTGGGCCTCCAGCAGGGATTGCAAACACGTGGTGGAGGCTTGTTTGCATCTGTCTTTCCTTTCCTTTTCTTTGTTTTCAAGTTATTGGAAACCTAGATTTGCTTACTGTGTTATAGTCTTAGCTTTTCAAGTGTGTTGTGTAAGCCAGGCATTGATGATGCATGTTTTTAGTGCCAGCACTTGGGAAGCAGACGCAGGTGGATCTGGGTCGATATGAGTTCAAGGCCAATCTGGTCTACAGAGTGAGTTGCAGGATAACCAAGGAAAGAGAGACCTTGTCTAGAAAAAAAAAATGGAAAACGCATCATGTAAAGGAACTTCATGTTACTTACTTTTACTTACAATATAAATTCTGAATTAATCCATGTCTTTGAATATTTGATATTCTATCTACAGCATTCTTCATAACCCAGAACAATGGCAGAAGTGAGGAGGAGGAAGAAGAGGTGGAGAAGAAAGAGAGGAAGGGAAGGAGTGGGATGGGCAAAGAGAGAAGAGGGGGAGAGAGAGTTAAAAGATCTCCATCTTCCCACCATCCACACTGCAACAGTTCATTCACATCCTGGTACACAGAGACAAATATCTCCATTCGGAGTGTAGGGCATTCCATCCTGGAACAGTGTGCTTTAGAAATGGAACCCACAGACAGATCCAAGTTCTTCTTCAAGCTTACAAAATATAAAATGGGGATTCTCAAGAATATTTCACTGAGGGTCCTTACTAAGGATTTGAAGCAAATGACATACTACACAGCCATAGCTCCTTTTACTGACATGCATGATGATAATGATTATATTCTGGTTACTATACTCTCCCAAATTCCCATTCACTATATAATGAGAACATAAATTTCATGCAATATACTACAGCTATTTATAGCAATACCAATGTTCCAGGCCAATGCTTAATAACTCTGACATACATTTTCAAGGTTCACTACCATGGATTATTTGATCATGTCTATGTACACATCATGTCTTCTATATAAATTAAATTTATTTCAGATTTCAGTCCCTTCTTTTCAAGTGACCTTCAGATATTTTGTTAAAGTTTGAGTAAAAAATGACAGTATGTTTGAGTGAATGTGATACGGCATGCATTTCAGGTAGCATTCCTGTGCCAGCTAGCTAGCCTTTTTCCTATGGCAAATCACCTACCCATTCAATGAACATTTATGAAACACCCACAATAAGGTAGGCATAACATTGTTGCAGATTGGAGAGTTTAAGGCACAGCTTAAACCTCAAAATACTTAAGGAAAAGTGAAATAATTGAAGGAAATCATCAGTATTCAATAAACTATTGAAGGAAAGGTGAAATGAAGTTGCTGGGAAATAGGAATGTGATTTAGGACTGTAAAAAGATAAAAATAAAAAGAAATTTTTAAGAAACCTAACAGGAGAATTTAGATGGTGAAGTTTGAAAAGCTTTGAAGCTGAAGCCTTAAAGAGGAGTGTGCCTCATCGGGTTTGATGAACAGTGTTTGTAGGCTAGGGGAGTGTGCCTTGTCAGGCTTGGTGGACAGTGTATGTAGGCTAGCGGAAAGAACATGACAGGAAGTGTACCATGGGGTAGTAGAAAATCCTCTGGGTGAACAAAGGATTTGAGAAAGTAAAAAAGGCCAAATGGATATGTATGAAGATATACTTTGCAAAATTTAATATCAAAACCTTCAATCTGTTTTCAGTTTAAAACATAATGATAAAAAACAAGACAGAATTTGCGTTGGAAATACAAATGATTTTGTATTGTAAATAAAAGTAAACAGCATGTAAGATTCCCTTGAATGACAGTCTGGAAAAGATAAGACTATAGATACAGTAAGTCCATCTTCTTTTCCAACAAGTTGAAAATACAGAATAAGGCAGAAGTTAAAGGTAGGCTTTGTAGGTTGGTGAAACTCTTTCATATGTTACTGTAATGGCCAATCTGTGACATTAGTCATTGTCAGAAACCACTGATTCCAGAATTCTCAAAGAGGCAATAGTGGCACTTTTATATTGTGGGCAAATGTCTTATTGGATGTAAGACCTGATCAATAGGAGGGAATTCATGTCTAGTTCTGTAATCCTATCAACTATCCATAACTAGAGATGTCATAGACTTGAGAGGAGAACCTATTGCTACCATTTTCTTAAGCCAATATAATTTGTAACTATATTCTAATTATGCATCCTTATATCCACACACATGCATAGCTCTCACCCATCCCCAAAGAAGCCTCTTTTTGTACTTTATGGTAAATATTATGGAGAGCCACAACTGCTCAAAATGCAGAGAATAAGGACTGTGTACTACCAAACTCCAACTGGTATATATCCAACACAATTCTGACAACTAAGGCTTAGGGAATTTTACTGAAGGAGAGTCCAAAAGATTATAAGAGACAGAGTCTCAGGCTGCCTGCTGTTAGAGCATGTCTCTCAGGCTGCCTGCTGTTAGAGCATGTCTCTCAGGCTGCCTGCTGTTAGAGAATGTCTCTCAGGCTGCCTGCTGTTAGAGCATGTCTCTTAGGCTGCCTGCTGTTAGAGCATGTCTCTTAGACAACACAGAGAAAAATTCACCCAAGAAATATGAAGAGTATGGTTTTGCCTAAGCAAGACCACAGAAATGACAACAACAGTTTGTCTGTCACTGTGAACAGGGGAAATTCCACAAGGTCCCAGATGTAAATAAAGAGCTGCAAGTGAGCAACAACTGCTAAAAAATGGAGAAGTTTCGCTCCAGGCATAAGCACCTGCATAAGATGTCATACAGACCGTAAGAGAACACAAATGCTAGCCCAGGCCACTATACCCAGCAAAACTCTCAATTACCATAGATGGAGAAAACAAGATATTCCATGACAAAATGAAATTTACACAATATCTTTCCACAAATCCAGTCCTACAAAGGATAATAGATGGAAAACACCAACATAAGGAGCAAAACTATACTCTAGAAGAAGAAAGAAAGTAATCTTTCAACAAATCCACACAAACCTAATTCCACCTCTACCAACAAAAATAACGGGAAGTAGCAATTACTTTTTCTTAATGTCTTAATATAAAAATTAATAGTACCAACATATCCTAATTGATTGAAATCCAAAAATATGAGGGATTAGAAGTTTGTTGGTTGTCATCCAGTGGTCTCTCTAATTTGGTAATTGGAGAAATAGGTCCAATATTGTACAATCCATATATACTTTCTGCTTGTTTGTACATGACATTGTCTTGCTGTATACAACATAATGGCCTTGAAATCAGGTGTCTCTTATCTCAGCCTCTCTATTAGGAGGATTGTTTAGTTGATGTTTTTACACTATACTATGGTTTTCAGAACAGCTTACATATTTCAAAAGTATTTATCCAGCCAATAGAAACATAGACAATTAACTTGGGAGGGGGCTTGTAAGAGAACAACAAAGAGTGAGACTGAATGCTTTACTTGATGTTTGTAACTCTTGTATCAAATTTGAAGAAGAGGACTTTGTAAGTTACTCTTTCTCTGAGATGAATGCGTTTCAAAATCACCACAGCCAAAGAACCAGATTCTTACCCTTGCCTAATGTCTGTGCCACCCTCCAAGCAGAACCATTGTTCATTGAAACAGTTGGTGAATGACTTCATGGATAGACCATCTTAATACACACACCATTTCTTAAATGAATGTAACCTGTTCTCTGTGAGCTGAAAATGATGACAATCACTCCAGTCAAATAGCTTTGACCATAGCAAGAAATCTGCATCTAAAAATCATGCCTACAATTCGTTTCTTGGCACAGCAGAACTGTCAACTCTTAGCTTAGTTAGTATGGAGGTAAAATCCTTTGGTGATGTGAGGGTCATTGAAGTACAGCCTTATTACAATGAACTCCAATGTCTAAATATTGTTCTTATTTTGGGCTTGTACCACAGTAAGAGCCAGGATTTTAAGCTCTACTAAAAACGAAACAAAGGAACAAAAAGATTTTATCTATTTATGTTCATTTAAAAAATACTAGTAATGATGTATAATTTTAAAATATAAAGTTAATATATTTGGAGTTATTTCAAATTTATATTGAGACAAATGTATGTATTTTCAATATTGCTGTAGATAAGATTGTTCAATTGATTGTTGTTTATATCAAACAATTTTTATAATACTCATTTTCATTGTTACAATATTTTATAAATTTTAAAGAATATGACAAAATTAAAAAAATGAAAAGTATTTAAGGGGGTCTCTGGGAGGAGTTGGGTACAAAAGGGAAACAAGAATGTGATATAATTCTATTTACTTAAAATATGTTTTTAAATGTTAACAAATTCAGATAAGTTGAAATCATGTATCTTTTTGCACCATACTGCAATAAAACTTAAATCAATAAAAAAAGAAAATATCTAATAAAAAATATAAAGCTTAGGAAGAAAAAGAAATAAGCTCGCATAGAACTGGGTGAGAAAGTTTCTTTCCCTCATTGTTATATCAACTAAAAGTAATATAGTACCTGAGATGATACTATTACAGTAAATACCACATTGGATTAAGATCCAGGAACTGTCACCATCACATATGGAGTGGAGCTAAGAGCCATATTATCAATTGGGTTCCTCAATCATGACAAGAATGCCATAAGATGTTGCTAACAGGAGAAACTGAACAGGCTATATGACTACTCCATATACTTACTATTTTGTGACATAAAGGTAAAAGTTACATTAAAGAAGAAAACCTCCTTCTTTCCCATAGACCTCACTGACAAATCACTCTTTCTTACTTGACTGTGGGCAATAGACTGAGGAAGTCCTGAGTCCTGGCACATGACACTAGGGGGAAGGAGGACTCAAGTAGTACCAAATATCTGGAGGTCCAAGGCATGACATGTACATAAATAATTATACTAGGAGAAAGACATTAAGTACACACATGCCAATGACCAAAAAATGTGCTGTCACCCATGGTCACCTTAGATAGACTCCCTGGATCACCAAAAATAGACTTGAAAGTAGAAGAAAAGCTAGTAGTTAGAAAGAAATTTCCAGGAATAGGAGAGGGATAAGAGAGTGTTGATAAATAAATGTGTCATGGCCCAAGACCCAAGGAATCAACAAAAGAGCTCCCAATGCCCAAAGCTCAAGCAAAATAATCATAGTATTGAGATATAAAATAGACATCCTTGAGTCCAATCTATATGATTGATGAAATACAATAGGCAGGTGTCCTCTACATAATCCCAAACATTTGTGCAGATTGTCTCTACATCTTAACTCTTCATTTAACATAGCATTCCCTCAACAGTAGGCTATGTGACAGTAAATGTGGTCATAGTACACTACATATACGTATAAAAATGTCTTAATAGAACACGTTATGTATAATGAGTAAATGCTAATAAAATCTATGTTTAAAAAAAAAAAAAGAAAGAAAGGGAAGGGAAGGGAAGGGAAGGGAAGGGAAGGGAAGGAGCCAGGTAGTGGTGACACATTTACTCCCAGCACTAGAGAGACAGAGGCAGGCTGATCTCTCTGAGTTCAAGGCCAGCCTGTTCTACAGAGTAAGTTTCAGGATTGTCATGGCTACAAAGAGAAACTATATCTTAAAAAAACAGAGGAAAGGGGAGAGGGAGGAGAGGAGAGAGGGAAGAAGGGAGAGAGAAACAGGTGGATGGACAGACAGAAGAAGCCAAGGAAGGACTGAGGTAGGGAGGGAAAGAGGAAGAGAAAAAAGAAGGGAGGAAGGGAGGGAGAGAAGGAAGGAAGAAGGAAAGAAGGAAAGAGAAGAAAATGTGCCACTGGATTCTGCAGAAAGACAGACTATTGCAGGACAGGTTTTAAATTGTCTGTTACACTTAAGGAGGGATTCAAGACAGAGAAATGATTAAAAAGCACTCCAGAAGTGGCATATAGATGGAAAATAGTTCAGCAGGGTCATGTGAAGAGGACAGCTCTGTTTGCTTAAAAGGAGCAAAACTAGCCAAGAGGGAATAGAGAAAAATACAGTAAGAAGTCAGAAGAAGGAGTACTGTATAAAAGAGTTAAAAGGGAGTGTCTCGGGAACCAGTGACTCATTCTTCCATACATTTATTAAACACCTAATTTTGCCAAGACTTTTGTAAGTCTGGCTCCTAAGTCAGAGCCAAACTTTAACGGACTCATTCTAACATTAGAATGTGGAGCAGTCATTTAAAAGTTGAGTATGAGAGGGGTGACCAGAGTTAGAAAGATACAGCCTCTAAGGCACGCAGAATAAGAAAGGATAGCAGAAACGGCCTCGATAACTCAGCAGGCAAACACGTTGGCAAACAATCAGGGCTTAACTTCACTGTGCCACAGAACAGATCAGAAACAAACTTGCTTTGAAAATTGTTTTTATTTGTAGTTCCATCCGTGGTCAAAGAGTATGCCATAATATATTTTGTGGCCAGAATTTTCATGACAGAACTAAATGAAGCAAGAGACCATGAGAATCAGAATTGCAGGGATGCATGGTTTGATTCTCTGTCTTCCTTTTTACTCCAGCCAATAGAGACAACATGGAGGCCAACTGAGATGGGCAGAGGCATCATTTTACTAAGAGACACTGGAGTGTGTGGAGTTAATAGACAGTGGAGTTGCAACTTGACTTCCCATCATGTATGAGAATAATGGTGACAGAGAAGTAGAGGTTCTGCTGACTACATGGTTACATACACTAGATCAGAATGGACCATAGAATATATGACCAACTTAGAAAGTTCTAAGCTTTGTTAACCTCCTTCATTAAGAAAAGTAGTACAATTTAAAAAATATAGAATGATTTTTCTGTCCTTTGATTTAAAAAAAAATGGAAACAAAAATAAATAAAGACTAATCTGTAACAGTAAGAAAATAATCTTCATTTAATTTTGCTTATTTCATATAGTGAA
Organism: Mastomys coucha; assembly: GCF_008632895.1. NCBI lineage: Eukaryota > Metazoa > Chordata > Mammalia > Rodentia > Muridae > Mastomys > Mastomys coucha. The sequence continues at coordinate 22,274,320 of NW_022196896.1, read as the reverse complement.
GCCACAAACATTTAATTAACCTTTTCCCTCTTGAATTTCTTTAAGTCATCATTATTAAGCACCAGCTGCTGGAATTAGAGGGATAAACATTCTGTGTTCCACAGAGGCCCGCAGTGGATGAAGGAAGACAAACACACCAATACCGTTTCCTGGTATCAAGAAGCCTTAGAAGAAAAGGAATGAGCAGTGCCTTGTGGGACCACACAGAGTTACATAGCCATGTTTGTGGACAGAGGAAAGAGCCCTACTTGCCTGGAGAAAGACCTCTGCCAACCCACTGAGTAAGCATGGAACCCACATTTCTACCCACTTCATAGTGTGAGCCTGGAGCACAGGCTGCTAAGACTGCACACAAAGTGACATATGGGAAAGAGCAAGAGCAGAGCTGCTCCTGAAGATGAAGAAGAGGCTCTGCTTTCCCTCCTTCCTTTCTCAGGATCAGTTTAGAAAGCTGGGCCTGGTGACACAAGCCTTCAGTCTCAGCACTGAACAGACCGAAGCAACACTGCAAGTTCGAGGACAGCCTGTGCTACATAGTGACACCTTATCTCAACAAACGAATGAACAAGTGAATGAATGAATAAATAAATAAATAAATAAATAAATAAATAAAAGAATGAATAAATAAATAAGATTATAAGCTATGCAACTCAGCAGTTGCAATAGTGTAGATGAAATACAAATTCTATTATGCCATCTCCTAATTATAATATGCTGTACAAAGGCTTACAGGTGGCTGTTCAGTAAAGTACTTGCCTGAGTTTCATCTCCATAGTCTATTCGTTTTTATCAATAGCTGGCTGTGGTGGCACACATTTGCATTCAAGCACTGGGGAGGCAGAGACTAGAATGTCCAACTTTCTCATTTACAAAAGAATAAAGCTCACAATTTTCAGGAAAAAATAAGTATTATGTATGGAAAAGACAGGGTGAATAGCTTTTATCTTAAGTCCTTCTATCTTCATGAGAATCTTATTTAGTATGCTGCATAAGTTTAGTGCAAAAACCATGCAGAGGTGGAAGATCTTGGTCTGTAGTTTGTCACCCTGAAGACTTAAGACCATATGTTGCTAGAAACCAGTGGTGCAATACCACTGGTCTCTGTCACTGAACACCCCACCCCCACTAGTGCTTATGCAACTCTTAAACAAAGGAGCTGTATATGCTTTGTCCTCCGGGCAGAAATCTTGTCCTGAGGATACTTCAGAAAAGTAGAGCTTGGGAAATTTTCCAAAATTAAATGGGTAAAGGACAGTCCCAGGCCTCTCTAGGTTCTTGGAAAAAGAAAGAGGCAAAGTGCCCATCATGGAGAGTAATAAGGGACATCGATGGCTCTGAAAGTGCAATGGTTTTTACTGAGTGCTTGCTGCCCTACAGAAAGATGTATCCCTATATCTCAAAATTCAACCCTGAACTTACCAGTTCATTGTTGGTAGTGTGCAAGCAATTCTTCTCTTGACTGCTACTGGCTTTGGGCTAGGAAACTTGTTTTTCTTTTTCTTTCCTGTGTTTCATCAAAAGTAATATTAATAATGCATAATTATATCAGTTATACTAAAATGCTCTTTACAAATGATAATGTAGAGAGAGATCACAGAGAGGCTTAGAGAGAGATCACAGAGAGGCTGGAGAGATGGGACAATGGCTAACAGTGCTTGTCAAACAAGCCCAAGGTCCTATGTTTAAATACAGTACTCCCAAAGCCAGGTATGGCCATGTACATGTGCAACCTAAGTGTTGTGGAAGACAGAGTCAAGAGAATCATTGGGTTTGGTGGCTATCAACCAAGCTGCAGGCTCAGTGAGAAAGTTTCTCAAAGACTTTTGATATCCTGTAGTTTACATGTATGTACAGGCATTTGCACCTAGGAGCACACATATACACATACATTTATATACAATAAGAAGATGGTTCTATGAATGAAGTGAATACCACACAAACATAAGGATTAAACTTCAAATCCCCAGCCCATACGTATCAGGTGGGCAAGTTGGCCCACTTGTAATTGCAATGCATGGGACATGGAGAAAGGGGATCCCTGCAGCAGGATGGCTACTTAGATGAGCCAAGTCAGCAAGCTCTGTATCAAGTGAAAGGCCCTGACTCAATAGAAAGAGTAGAGAAAAATGAGGAAGACCTTCCAAGTCAACCTGCAACATCCACACATACCTCTATGTATGTAATGTACCTATACACACACATATGATGTATGTAATGTACATATACACACACATATGAGTACCATAATGATGCCAACATACCTTTTCATACCCCACACACATTCTTCCAAGAAGAAAAAAATGAATGATAATAATCAGAAAAAAGCATTAGCATTCCTGTCAATTCAGCTTCATTATTATCCATAGTAAGAAAGTAGATGAGTTCTAAAAGGAATTCCTTCCAATGCTAAGAAGCAATTTTGATGATCCTAGTGGTGCCTGGAGTTTGAAGTAGACCAAGAATGCTACGAAGTGAGAGTGAAGATAAATGAAAGACTGAGAGAACATGATTAAAAATGGTCCAGAAAAAAAAATGGGTGTGTGCAATGTATAGGTGTGACAGATATTATGACTAATGATTATGGTTTCACGGATATGTATAGATGTCAAATTTTATCAAACTACAGTTTGATTAGAAGTATACAGAATTTAACGTACAACAACTTTAACTCACTAGAACAGTTTTTAAAAGCTCCATAATCTAATTTAGAGCACAAACACACATCATATTACATTGCTGTGACTATACAATTTCATTTTATATACTATGATATAAATAAAGTGGTAAAGGAAGGAGAAGTTTGATAGTGTTTGAATGACTGTGCATGAGAGGCACACACAGAGAGACAGAAAAACACAGAGTGAGTTGGGGGAGAAACAGAAAGGGAAAGGAAGAGAGTGAGAGTAGCTACAAAATGTTATTCAGGCAAAGGTGGCCTACAGTATGAATGTATATTGCTTGCCTGTCTGCTTTCCTCCATGATGATAAGGGACTAACCCTCTGAAACTGTAAGCAAGCCTACAATTAAATGTTCTCTTGTATAAGAGTTGCCTTAGTATCTCTTCAGAGCAATAAAACAGTAACTAATATAGTAACGCTGGTATAAGGATAAAGCAGTGATAAGGAACCTCGGCAGGCATGAACATGAAAGACAGGAGTGCTGATAGTGTGGAGACCTGGCTCAAGAGGCATCAGAGGGTAGTGTTATTAATATTAGCAGGTAGGCTACAGACCATTCTTGTGACATTTTGGCAAAGAATGTGCCTCGATTTTGCCCCTGTCCTAAGAGTCGACCAAAGGCTAAATTAAGGAGTTTTGGATTAATGTCAATGGCAAAGATTTTGAGATAGCCTAATATTGACTTTGTCATGTGGTTATCTGCAATGACTCATTTGCAGATCTATAACAAAGAGGTACAAGCTGGATGAAGACAAATATAAAATCTACAGTTTGAAAAGGAGCACCTGGAAAGGTAATGTCAGAGCCAAGTCTTGAACTCACTTGGCTCACTTTTTGGAGACAAAAAGCTTAAACAAAGGCCTGATACGAAATTGAATAAAGGAGTCCTATCCTCAGGGCAAGCCCAATCCATTCTTTGAAGGGAACAAGTCCAAAGGATTTCCCTACAAATGAGGCCAGGTTTCACCCCAAGCAGAGGGAAGAATTTAGCAACTTTAGCAACGAAGTGGTTTAGAATTTTAAAAGGGATACAGAAAAGGGGTTATGTGACTTTCCTCCATTGGGGAAAAGTATTTCACTGGTAGTCCTTGCATGGAGTCCCACTGCATGAAACTATGGGGCTGAAACCTGAATTGAGTTGGAGACCCCAAGATGTTGGAGATGCTAGAATTGCCAAGGAGAACTGCCCAAGAGAGAGAAGTTTGTTGCAGTCAACAAAGTTAAAAGGAGTTGGAGATCTAAAAAGCCATCTAAGACAGAATTTGGAATTTGCTTTGCAGATTTTCAGTCTTGCTTCTGTCCAGTATTTCTTCATTATGCCCTCTTTGTGAGGGTATTTCTCCTTTGGGAAATAGTAATGGATATTCTGTACCACTGTAGATTGAAAGTATGTGATATCATTCATTCATTTATGTATTTATTTATGTTACAAGGGGTTACAGTTAAGAGTTTACCTTGAGTCTCAGAAGAAACTTTAGAATTTGGAACTGTCTTGAAACTGAAAGACCATGGGACTTTTGAAGTTGAGTTGAGTACATTTTGCATTATGTTAAGACTATGGGGTCAGCTGGGCAGTGGTGGTGCACGCCTTTAATCCCAGCACTTGGGAGGCAGAGGCAGGCGGATTTCTGAGTTTGAGGTCAGTCTGGTCTACAAAGTGAGTTCCAGGACAGGCAAGGCTATACAGAGAAACCCTGTCTCAAAAAAACCAAAAGTCTATGGGGTCAAGGGGTACAATGTGGAAGTTTGAATGAGAATGTCCCCAGTAGGCTCCTATGTTTGAATGGTTGGTTCCCAGTTGCTGTAAATTTTGGGAAAGGATTAGGAGGTGTGGCCACGTTGGAGGAAGTGGGGGAAGTTGGAGGTAGGATTTGAGGTTTCCAAAGCCCACACCAGGCTCAATGCCTACCCCACTGCTGCCACCAGCTGCCTGCGGACCAGAAGGTAAAGCTTTAACTACAGTTCTCAAACTGTATCTGTCTGCTTCCTACCATGGCAATAACAGACTACCACTCTGAAACTGTAAGCAATTCCCCAATCACATGCTTTCTTTTATGAGTTACCTTGGTCATAGTTTCTCTTCACAGCAGCAAAACAGCAAATAAGACCTCCAAAATCATACAGAAATCAATAAACTTTATCAATACCAAAAGAACAGCTAACAAAATAGAAGTCAGGAAGAATTTCCACTCCTGATAGCCTTTTAAACAGTATAAAATATCTAGGAATAAAGTTGACTAAGAAAGTAAAAAAGATATCTTCAATAGAACCTTTAATACACTAAAGAAATAAATTTTTAAATTTTTTAAAAATTTTAAATAGAAATTTTTGAATAGAAAATTTCTGCCATGCTTACAAGTTGACAGGCTTAATACTGTCTATGTTACTGAAAAGGATCTACAGGATCAATGATACCTACTAAAACTACCAGTGACATCCTTCCCACAACTAGAAAACACAATTGTTAAATCTATATGGAAGCATAAAAGCACCTCAGAAACCAAAGCAAGCCTACCCAGAAAGATCAACATTGGTGATGATTCCCTCTCACTCCATACAAACAATAATTTAAAATGATTCAAAAACCTTGATAGCTTGTAACTTTTGAAATATTAGAGGAAAATATAAGTAAGATACTGGGCAAGACAGGAGCATAGGCAAAGACTTTCCAAACTGAACTCCAGCACAGGAAACAATTGCAACATACATAGATGAAGTTCCACGAAACTAAAAAGCTTTCCAGGACAAGGAAAGTGATCACCAGAGGCAGCCTGCAGAACTGGGGAAAATTCTTCCCACCTACATATACAAGAGCAATGCACATAATGTATAAAGAACTGACCATTTTAGACACAAAAGGAATCAAGTTGGCCAACCAATCAGTGGAATAACAGACTGAATAGACGATGCTCAAAAGAAGTACAAATGGTTAATAAATAATGAAAATGCTTTAGGATTTCTTCTCATCACAGTCAGAATGGCTATTATAAAGAAAACAAATAACAACAAATGCTGGTGACGATACTGGTAAAAAGGAATCCATATTCAGAATTAGTAAGAATATAAACAGGTAAAACTACCTTGAATGTCAGTGTGGAGGTTTGAAATTTAATTTATATATATGTATAAAATACACATTTATAATTATGTATATAATTTATATATATTCTATATACATATATATATATATATCTTAGGAACAAATGTCATAAAATGTATATCAATCAAACAACCCACCTATATTACCCTTAATATAAAGTCAACACACCACAGAAATAGCTACACACCCATGTTTATTGCTCAACAAGTGACATTTTCAGGATATGGAAACAACCTACATATCTAACAGTATTTGAACAGAAAAATAAACTGTGGTATATGAACACAATAAACTTTTATATAGGCATAAAGAAAAATGAAATTGTGATATTTTTCAAGTAATGGATGCAACTGGAGATCATGTTAAGTGATATGAGCCAGAGTCAGAAAAAGAAGTGACTTTTTTCTCAGATACTGACTATTGATTCACTGCGAAAGAAGAGGAAGAGATCTTACAGGAACTGAGGAGGGGAAAAATGGATTAATGGAATACCTGTTACATGAAAGCAGAAAAAGCCAACTCAGGAGAAGGAAGAAGAGTAAAAGGAATGGGAAGAACAGTGGAGATGAAAAATGAATAAATTGTAATAAGTGTGTGTGTGTGAAAGCACCATATTAAAACAATTACTTTGTGTGGTAAATTAAAAAGAAAAGAAAAATAGAAATTAAACATTATCAAAATACAAATTAGCATATACAATTAGTTTTTCTACCCATAGAAAGTAGCCACATAATACAATACTAAAGAAAATCCCATTTATAGTAGCAGCAAATTAATATAAGCCTTAGTAATAAATGTCATAAAGATATGTAAAATCTGTAAAAGGAAAACTTTACAAGACCTCTACAACACACAGAATTAGACCTGAACAAAATTAAAAGCATCCCTTGTTCTTGGATGTGACAAAGGATCTAATAAAATAGCAACACCATAAAAATAAAAATATCAACATAATTGCCTTCATGGAACATGGTCCGTTGATATTAAAACCAAGATGTAAGAATAATCATAAACATACACAAAAAAATCTACAAAAATGAATCATCCTATATGACACTAAATAATAAAATAAAGTCTCCTTAAAGCAAAATGTTACTGTCCTAAGGACAGACATACAGCAACAAGAACAGGATAGGTCCTGAGTTCTATCTAAATATATATGGAAATAATAAGGCTGGCACATTATATCCACACAAGCCAGTTATCAATGTTGCTGGCACAATGAAGCAGCCAGTTAGAAAACAGTAATGAAGTCATACATCCCATCATATGAAAAATAAACTCCGTTTTCATTTTACAACCCTAGTTCTTTAGGCCTTTGCACATAGCTAGAAGGCAATGTAATTTTACGAATGATAGAAGTTTTTCCTTAGTCACTAAGAAACCAAATATAAAATGAAACAAGCTGTTAAATCCTATAGTACTAAGAGGAAGAAATACGTGAATTTCTCTATCAACTCATTGTAGTGGAAAAGCTTTCTAATGCTTGCTTAAAATCCACTGAGAAGACATGGTTGATGAATTCCATATATTTTTCAATTGTTCATGGTAAAATATAATTGAATAATGGTCATAATGGGGAAAATGGCAACATATGGCATACTTAAAGGGCTAAAATCCCTAATACATAGAAAACTCTTAAAATCTGAAAAGAAAGGGACTGAAAGACAGAGACTTATAATAGAAAACCATCTGGATTCTGGGGTTAATCACCTGTGAGAGATAGACAGACAGACAGACAGACACAGAGTGAGAAAAGGCGATAGAGACAAAGGCAGAGAAAAAGAGGGAGGAAAGGGAGGGAAAGAGAAGAAAGAAGAAAGATTGAAAACTGAAAAACATTCTTAGGAACAGGGCTTTGTTATGTAATAAGAGAAAGCAGATCTGCTCGTAAATCGAATGTGTTGACAGATATTAATACCTACCAATACCCCAGTGAAGCAACTGATGTCTTTAAGATTTGCCTCTGAGGATTGGCCTGTCTGTAATCCACAACTGAGACTATTTCTAATTTACACTGTCTGGAAATGAAGTCAATCATGATTGCTTCAGAAAACTTAAAAAGTGTATGTGTTGCATGTCTGTGGGGAAGGGGAAGGGCAACATAAAAGTAAGAAAAACAACCCACGAATGGTTGAAAAGCATTCTGTGCTTGCAGAACACTTTCCTCATTGTCGATGGACTCAAGATGGAGAACAACAGAAAGTAATGATGGAGGAGCTGGATCCAAAGAATCTCACGGACTCTAAGATTCTAGCTTGACAAGGGACAGATGAGTGTGGGGGTCAAATAGAGTCCAGCCATCTGCTTAAAAGTTGACTAACTCACAGATGCACATCCAGGGCCTGAGCCTGTGACAGAGGAAGGGAAGCAGATGTCTGACAAACTTAGAAGAGAAAACATTCAACTATCTGGATCATATTTTGCATGCAGTAAAAGGCCATGAATTGAGATGACTTTATTATCTCTAATAATATCATGCTTTCCTCTTATGTTGCTACAGAGCTTCGGTGGGAGCAAGGAGATTTAGTTTTCTTGCTTGAATCTTGGCCTCTGCTTTTATAGCTTACTGTGTAAAGTCTTAATCCAAATATGCCAAACGATAATAAAATACCTGGTGATCATTTGCAACTCATAGAAAATGGTTAAAATGAGACTAAGAAGACAGTTACTGGTCTTATTAACAATGATCTATCCTGAAAATAATGCTCACCTGTAACTATTGGTACAAGAGACAGAAATAGGAGGTAACAGAGCAAGAGGAGGCACTGTGATTTTTTTTTACCACTTTAATACAGAGATTTTCATTTTGAATGAGTAGGAACTAAGAGGAATCTATAGCAAACCCAATCTGACATATCTGCCTTCCAATCACCAGTTGGCATAGCTGATTTTGTCTGAGATGAGCCATGTCAGGCATTTTCCATAGCCCACACAGTCTAAGTGTATGCTGGCCTCCTCCATGTTTGAAAACACATGGTGAAGGCCACAGCTGGGCTTTGCTTCCTGAAAGGCACAAATCTGACAGGCTCACTAGTTTGCTCTGCCATTGTGGCAAACAGTTCACCTTTCTCGGTTACTATGCAGACTTAAGTTCTCATTCCAAAGCCAGGCAGTGGTGGCACACGCATTTAATCCCAGCACTTGGGAGGCAGAGGCAGATTAGATTTCTGAGTTTGAGACCAGCCTGGTCTACAGAGTGAGTTCCAGGACAGCCAGGACTACACAGAGAAACCCTGCCTCAAAAAAACAAACAACAACAAGAAAAAAAAAAGTTCTCATTCCATTTCATACCCTTGATTCTTCAGCCCTTCTGACACAACCAGAAGGCAATATTCTAAGGATTTTAGCTTGTCCTTTTTTGTAGATTATAATTTTTTTCTTTCCATTTATTCACATAATCATTACCCAGTCTCTTTTTGATGTTCATATTCGATTTTGTAAACAATAAGACAATATTTCAAAATAAACACAGACAAGCAGAAAACTGATTTACACACAATTTAGTTTATAAGAAATAAGCAAGCAGAAATGATCACTTAACAGGGAATTTTGCTATTTAGTGCCTTTCTGTGTGTGACGGTTTGGGTATGAAATTTATCTCCCAAACTGATGTGTTGAACACTTGTTTCCAAAGCAATGGGCAGGGGTCTTATCCTATCATTACAGCTCTAACCTGATACATGAGTAGACTGATGGTCTGGTGCTGTGACTAGGTTGTAGAAACTGAGGGATGAGGCCATATTACCAGCAGTGGATCCCAGATCCTGTGCTACAGAGGCTGCCAAGGTCCAAAGTCACTTACCTTCTTTCTGCTTTCCAGCTGTGCCACAGTGAGCTACCTTTTTCTTCTCCGGTGTTCTGTGCCATCACTGGTTCAGAAATAAAGCTTAGCAATGGCAGACTGACAGTTTTGAAACTGTGAGCACAACTAAATCCTTTCTCCTTTAAGTTGTTTTGATCAGACATGTAGTCAGTCACTAAAAGTTCATCTTAAAGTCATGATCAATGTGATCTACATATGACCATTTCATTAAAAACAATCTTCTGAGGACCATTTGACAATAGCCAATGTGGCAGCAATAGATACTCAGTTGTGAAAAGGCAAAGAGCGGTGCAGATCTGAGTCTAGAGACCTCAGACCAGCAAGCCAAGGACACATACTAAGTATCATCTATTGCCCATACAACAAAACCATAAAGAGCTTAGGTAGAAGTATTTGAGAAAGCTAGCTGCATCATCCTGTTGGAGCCATTTCTCTTACAACACTCCTTCTGATGATACTCTGGTCAGGTATAAACACAGCTTGGCCTCATGTATTACAAGGAAGCCAATTTTGTTTATAAAATATCTTTTAAAATATTGATTTTAATTCCATGTATGTGAGTATATTGCCTGCTTCTCTGTGTGTGTGTCTGTGTGTGTGTGTGTACATCATACTGCAGGTGTACCTGGTACACACAGAAGCTAGAAGAGGGTGTTGGATCTCCTGAAGCTAAATGGGCAGTTTTCAGTCTCCACATGGATGTTTAAAGTTGAACCTATGTCCTTTGCAAGAAAAGCAAGTATTTTCAAACTCTACACCATAAAGCACTCTTTAAATTTATTAAAAATCTATTTTGTTTTTAATTTATGCTTTTACTTTTAAATTTTTCATGTAGTATATTTTATCATAACTCTTTCCCCTCCTTCAACTCCTCTCCCAAGTCCTCAACACCTCCCTACCCAATTTCATGTTTGTATTCCCACTACTAAAAGAAACATACCTTTTAAAGATAAGATTTTACTAAAAGTTTCTCTGAATCTTCAATCTATTGATTCTACTTCATTCATCTAACCAACATTTATAGAATCACTACACATTTCCATAATGGTAAAATGTTATCGACGTGCAGAGAAGCCGGTTAAGATGAACACGCAGTACTGGCTGCTTTCCCTCTGTTCCTTCCTCCTCCATCCTACCCAGTCTCTGGGCTGCTTACCTGAATTACTCCACCCAAGAAAGAAACAGCCGCTGCAACCCCGATTCTCTGCAGCTCAAACTCGGATAAGCCCAGCACGCTGGAGTAGTTCTGTGTGGTGAGGTTCCTGCTGCTCTGAGGGACCAGCCGTTCCACAGCATTGGCTGATATCAAGGATGTCAAGCCAAAGGTGCCTAAAAATGAGAGTGATATCAGAAGGCTTCCATATTAGTATGAAAAGCTATTGGATCCTACCATGAAATTTGAAAAGCCATGGAGAGCTATTAGAAACACTGTACTCCAGTGGACCCCATTTCTTTGATTCCTTCCATGAAAGAAACAGACAGTTCAACTGACTTGTCCCAATGCCTGCTCAGCTGTCTTTTGCAGCTACACACTTTCCTAACTCTCTGAATAGAGAGTATCTAAGGTGCCTGATTGTTGCCTGGATTTAAACCCAACCCTTCAGCATATCAACAATGTCTCCTGAAGTATGTCACTCTGGCTCTAAATTGCCTTATCCTCGGAATGATACTAAGATTCATACTTTAGAGTTGGAGGAGAGTCACAGGAAAAGAGCTTAAAGACTTAACAGCTAACTATAAACCTGTTGGCTAAAATGTAGGTCCCCCCTAATCTACCAAATCAATTCTTGTCTTCCAAGATGTGGCTCAGACTCCATAGTCACAACTATCCTCTCAAGTTATTCCTCTCAGGCTATACACTTTCTACCTATGATTCTGAAAGGCCTACCTATGATAACGGAGTAGATTTTACTTTCATGAACAAAATACCAGGGTACCCAAAATGATTAAACCCACGTTTGTGTACTGCTGCTAAACAGGGTTCAATGGTTATTTGCTGGGAATGTTCACAGCTTGGTTTCTAAGGAGGACTTTATTCCTTATGCGGCTCTCCTCCTGACAGGGGCTCTGATGTTTTTCTTCTTGGCACAGCTTGCCTGAGAATGCACCAACGTAGATGACAAATGCTTATTCCTACAGGAAAGTTCAGTGAACCCAGATTAAATGAACATATGCTGAGTTGTGCAAGCAACCCCTCACTTCATATTTTAAAGATCTTACCTTGTTCCAGTTTATATGTGAACCTCCAGGTTAAGGAACTCTACAGAAAATAAGTACCCTCCCACAGACAAAATGAGGCCAACAAAGCCTGCTGGCAGTGGACACCTAGCACAGGGTCTTCTTTGCTAGTAGTAGGTGGTCTAATAAGTAGCCCAGTAAGACCAGAGGGTTTGAAGAGCTGTGGTATCACTGTGGATTTAGAATAACATGGGTGGTGTGGGTTCCCATGGTCTTGGCCTTAAATCCCATACCTATTTTCTCAGTCTCCTTGTCTATAAAAAGAGCATATTCCTCATCCCTTGATATTTCTAAAAGACTTAAATGTCACACAAATATATCATAGTTAATATCTAATAGCATGTCATTAGCACCCAGTAAGTGTTTAATCACTAGATAAGTCTTAGTAAAATTAATAGTGTTTTGTTATTGTTATACACTGCTCTCAGAGAATTGATTGTACTCAGTGAGCTACATATTCTTAATAAATCAATAAATATTAATTGCTATAAAAAGTGTACTCATCATACAGAACTAAATTAAGAACATAACTAATGATTGAAGACAAGATTCTAGCATCCAGATGGGTAATGCAAAGTAAAGATCATTCATCAGATAAGGCATACTTTACAACAGAGAGCCCTGAAACCAAACCAGATAGCAAGTGTGAAAGCCATACCCTGGGGCCTTTATACTCTCTAAATCACAGAGCAAAACCACATAAGAGCTACACCTTCAGTTTGTTTGGATTTTGTGTGTGTGTGTGTGTGTGTGTGTGTGTTAATTTTTTAGTTTAGAGTTCTATTTCCTGGGATTTAGTAGAAGATAGGAAGGAATTAAACAGGACAGAATGGGACATCTGAAAGGTTTTGTTGGAAGTGGGAGGGGAGGGGCCTCAGTCAGCTACAAGACCCAACGTACTGAAATATTTCAATGAATACTTGTTTGTGTTATTTAAATGGCATCCATTCTCTACATTGCTGAATAGTCCTTACCATTTCAAAGAATTTTCTAGAGGTGAATTTTGAAGAGGTGAATAAAGAATAAATTAAGTACTAAATTCAGGCACATCTAAAGGATGGAGATGGTAAGATCTATTGTCTGTCCCATTTTGATTGCCTTAAACAATGTGGTTTCTACCGGGAACATAACCAGACTTATTTTTCTCTTTTCTAGTCCAAGGAATAAATCAGTTGATTCTTTTCTATGAGTCATGATTATATTTTATAATATTTATTTAAAATATTTTTTTAAAATACATGAAAAGGTAATTTATTAAATATTTTTACTCAAAGAGAAAAAAAAAAAAAAGCATGTCCCAGCAGTCAATTGAGGGCATACGTATAGAAAAGGTTTTTTAAGGTTCACAGGGTAGTAAATTATTTAAAATATTTTAAGTAATTCTATTTTAAATTAATCATGAAAATTCAAATAGGTAAATAAACTAGCACATGAAACATCTTTACACCCTGGCTTCAGCAAATAATTGCTTTCAAAAGATACAGGAACTCAATGTGACTGCACTTTCTTCCAGGAACTCAATGTGACTGCACTTTCTTCCATTGAGTCCACACAAGATTGAACCTGCTAATGGCCCATCAAGGACGGAGATGGCGGTTCAAGCCCTGCTACTTCAGCAGTGGCATCAGTAGATAAACTACAGAAATTGAGGAGTCATTGCCACCATTTAAACAGCCCTTGGTGAACCCACTAAGTTCCTGTGGAGAATTCCAGAGTCTTAAACAAAACCATGAACATGGAAAAGGCATTGAAAAGAGGGTGTGTGGTTAAGAGGAGATGGTGAAGGATGGAAAGGCAAGCTGTAACCAGAACACATTGCCAACATGTATGAAAATGTCACACTTAGTTTAAAAAGTTCAGCTAGTATAATGTCTTATTGTGCTTAGTAATTCAGACTGCATTCTGAACACCTGACTAGGAGGCTAAAACCCAAGATGTGTTTCTTTCACAGAAGTACATTGGTCTCTTAATAACATTTCAGCAGGGAGCATAAATCTCCCATATACACTAAATTATGATCAACTACAAGTGAAATGTGGTTTGTGTATTAAATATTTGTGGGTATCTTTAGAGATTCAATGGCCCTTATATTTACAATCACAAGAAGATCACAGAAGTCATTTCTCTGGTTCCCCAGTCATTTATATCAGGAGGAAAAGTGTCCCCTGTTTGTTACTGGTGCTAACGATTCTAATATTCCCTTTTAACCAAAACAGAAAGGTTCAGCAGTTCTAAGGAAATTCACAATGCCACCCACAGTTATTGTAGAGCAGAAAGACTGGGGTTTGCACAATGTGTATTTTGACATCTATATCACAGCTATCCCATCTATAGCTGTTAAGTTGTTAAATAACTTTCAGAGTTACAGAATCTCACATAAATGATAATTTTCAAAATGTACAGCCAGTAGAAGATCTACAGTAATTATCTATGCGGTGCAATGGTTTGTGTGTGCATACATTTCAGTATTAAATTATATATTTTTTATATTCTTTTGGTTTTAGACAGGAGTTCACTCTGAGATCCTCACTAACCAGGAAGTCACTATATAGTTCACACAGGGCTTGAATTTGTGGCATTTTGTAGAATTCCTGATGCAGTTTCCCAAGTGTTAGATTATGAAGGTCAACTATCATCTATGGCATTGGCTTCTAGAAGTAATTATGGACTATCGGGAAATTGTGTTTTGCCTTTAATTTTATCTTGGGTGAAGCAGAAGAAAAGTCTGTGAAGTCAGTTCTAAAGCACTTTGCTCTGACTTGCTACAGACACACTTAAATGTTCTGTGGCAAAATCAGAAGGCAGAATAATTAAAAAGCAAGAAGCATTAAGAATTTCTGGCTGAATGCAATAGTTCACATATGTAATGCCAACATTCCAGAGATTCAACTAGGGGGATCAGTAGTGAAAACATGTCTTAAATAATAAATAAGTAAATATTGAAGAAAAGAATTTCTAATTCATTCTGTGTCTGTCTCCATTTGCATCTGGAAGAAAACTCTCATTCAATGAGTATTATAAAATATTTTCTTGTCAAGAAGAAAAAAGTAGTTTGGGTTTCAGTATTGACTATATCTGATGTGTACATTGTAAGTCTATGACTTTAATCTGTGTTGTCATAAAAAACTTTGTAAGTTTCCTCCTAATTCACTTGAAATGTATATATAATACAAATTCATCTATAGATTATATTAAGACAAGAGCTTGTAAATCTCTTAACAATGCTCCTACTGAAAAATATTCACATTTTATAAAATGAACACATATATACAGGCAGACATACATATGTGCATGGGCACACATGCATATATGTACTAAAATATACTTCTATATATAATTGTATCAATTCATTTTTGAGAATTCACTGTGGCTAATTTCACTACTGTAGGTATATCATAGTGTACTTTACCTAAACAACATCAGCTATGATGCCAAGTGAGATATAATATTATGAATCATTCTTTCTGTACCATTTTGTTGACTGAACTATATCATAATGTCAAGGCTTGAGGGTGGCAAAACTTCCTGTGGAAATGTCAATTTTAATTCAGCATGTCTGCAATGAAAGTCAGTGTCTGCATTTCACTCAAGCTCACAGAGCACTTGTTAAGTAGCAAGTCTATAAATAACTGCTAACTTTTGATATCTCAAATTTAGTGATATAAAAATTAAATTTACACAAGTACAAAATCACTTCATGAAAAAAAACATGTGTGTGTGGTAAGCAAAAACCTCTTAAAATTTCTACACCAAATCTTCAGAATCTATAAATATGTATGCTCCATATCAAGAAATTATAAATGCAGTAGGTGAAATTAAGTTCAATAATTAGCAACTCTTAAAATATGATTATCCTGGATTGTCTGGACATAACCAGTGAAGTCCCAACATCTTTTAAATAAAGAAAATGAAGACAAGAGGGTGAAGTTAAAGGGAGATCTAAAGATGCCACGACTGGCCTTGAAAATTGTAGGAAGGCCAGGAGCCCAGGAAGGCAGGATGCTTTAAGATAGAAAAGTCAAAAAATAAGGTGTTTGCTAAAGCATGCAGAAAAGAATGCAGTTTTACTGACTGCTCATTTTAGGGCTAGAAGACTTATTCAGACCACTGACCTCCAGAAGTACTGGAAGTCCTCTTGTTTCAAGCCACACATCTCCTGATAATTGTAACAATATGAAAGTAATACAATCAACAATACCAACTGACCACACAAGACAGAGTCTGAAATGTTATTCCTTAAGGGCTGAGATCTCACAGAAATAAATAGCAATATCTCTGCATTATCTCCATTGAACTATATTTTGTTACTGGATGAACATTTAAGATTACAGTATCAATTTATAGTAAGTAACCTCAATAAATGTCATATTAATATAAGCAAGTGTTACAGTAAACACTATATACCAATTGTGTAGCTCTCACTATTGTAAGAAATGGAAGAAAGGTCATCTTATTAGTTAAAAAGGAACTAACAGAATTTTAAAAGCTTGTTCAGGGACATGTAGTTTATAAATAATGAAAGAGGCATGCACTTAAGTGCGTTCATACAGAAATGCAGCCCATTCTATCAGCAGAACAATTATGACTGCTCACCCTTTGTATTCATTGTTGTGTTTTTCAGAGATCCAGAGTAGGGTAGGGTAAGATACATCAGTACCTTAGATCATTTAGTTCAAGAATCAAAGAAATATATCTGAAATATTTTTCAATAATTGAACAGCTAGATTTTAGTCTTTGTTCTCTTTCAAATGCTTGCACACCTGTTCCATTGTCAGTTCAGCAATGTTCCTATTTTCAGATCTTTTCTTTCATGACACACTGATACTGCAATAAGTCATAGGGTATATTTGATAAATAAAGATTCCTCACATCCCTCAGTGCGGAGAGAATGGCTTTGCAAAGGTAATCAGGAGCTAATGAACACCCTGAGTCCCTTTTATTAGTTGTATGAGAAGCTTAAGCATAGATGGTAATTATTACCTGTGGCAACATGGCGTCCCATTCCAAATACAGCATAAATGATGGCTGGAAACAGAGATCCATATAAACCAAAAACTGGGTGTACAGATGAAAGCATAGCAAAGGACAGCCCTGTGAAGAAATCCAGAGGAATTAGGACCATCTCGTATCCTCAAGATACAGTACACAATACAACAGTTATGAAGAAATCCAGAGGTATGAGGGCCATCTCGTATCCTCAAGATACAGTACACAATACAACAGTTATGAAGAAATCCAGAGGTATGAGGGCCATCTCATAACCGCAAGATACAGTACACAATACAAGTTATGAAGAAATCCAGAGGTATGAGGGCCATCTCATAACCGCAAGATACAGTACACAATACAACAGTTATGAAGAAATCCAGAGGTATGAGGGCCATCTCATAACCACAAGATACAGTACACAATACAACAGTTATTGATGTGCCAAGAGCCAAAATGAATATTTTAATTATCCTACCTATCAACAAAACAAGAACTAGTATTATTGTACTAACTAGGAGGGAATTGCTCACTCATTCACATGTATATTTCAATTCTCAAGACCATGTGGTCTTTTGCCACTACTTTTTCTCTTGACTGCAGAGATGTCTAAAAGAAACAGCGATTTGGAGAATCTTCTTAGTAAGAGGAATCTGTGATGACATCAAAGCCAAGCATGTCTAGGTATACTCAGACTTTAGAAGCATTTTCACATGTCATTTTGTTTGTGCTGTAGCATGCATGTAGTAGGCATGAACAGCAGCTTTATCACTGGGCATCTTCAGGACTTCAGAAGCCTGAAGTGGAAGGGGGTCTGGTCCTGGGGCACAAGGACGTGAACTTAACAGGTGGCAGAGGGACTGTCTGAGTGCACAAGCTAAGGGTGTGCACAGCAGCCAGGCCACTCATATCCACTTTCCACTCACGAGACCCTCGACTGTGTGTCAACTATAAGTTCTAAGCATAGCAACAACAACAACAACAACAACAACAAATCGACTTACCTTATTGAGTGTATAAACTATAACTATTTTTCACGGATGTTACTGTCCACATAGTTTGTGTGTTACATCTACATAGAAAATGTTTCTATACCTTCCTAAATGACCACTGATGATGCTAATGTGACCAATACATGATTTAATACAAGCTCACTAAGATTTCTCATCCACCACTGGTCCTTGGCATTAAATGCTACTGGGGAAGATTTGAAAGTCCACTTGAGTTTAATGCTGAGCATTGGATTGAACAAAAATGATTATGCTCTGACTAAAATAAATTGAAGTTTATTGGTAATGGAATCTCTAAGTCTGGTGAAAATAAATCAAAATTTACTACAGAAGAGTGAGCAGCAGAAACTTCTCTGGAATTTCATAAAAACAGCAGTGTAGGGTACAATGAGACTGGTGAGAAGGGCTCTATTAAGGAGCAATTCTAGAACCCGGGTAAGCATTGGAAGGCAAAATATTTCCACCCCTACCAGCCAGCAGCTCTTAGTATCTCTTATGTCAATGACTTTGTAAAGAAAAAAATACTGTGTTTCCATCAATCCTGTGGAGGTTTTAAAAATTACTACCGTTCATTTTTCATAAGACGTTTTAGTCATCCACTTCCACCAGAGCCAGAGAGGTAGACTGTGGTGGCACAATGTTTGCCTAGTATAGCAATCTCTGAAATCAGTGTCTGTGTGTGAGGAGAAGGGGCCCCAGATATTATAAGGACAAAATAGTGTGGCCCATGTTAACAACATCAACCTAATCTATTAAGTCAGCAGTGGTGTAAAAAAGGAAGATCATGAGGCATGTTTAATGGAAACACTTCAATACGTCTGGTGAAATCACATGGATCCTAGAGTCACCCGTGGTGAGCCTGACACACTCCTAACTGTAAACCATGTAGCTATATTTTACACTATCATCTGTGATGAGCGCATGTGAGCGTCAAGCTGGAGCAGTCAATTCCCCCACACCCTAACCTTGTGAACAATCACCTCTTGTTTATCTACTTAATTGGAAGAACATTCATCTCTTTCTTTAGTTTAACATGGATAAAATATATAACAGAAATAGTTTGAAAAGTTAGTTTCAGGGTTGGAAAGATAGGTTGGTAGTTGAGAGAGAACTCCTTGGATTTGCAGAGGATCAAAGTTGGGCTTCCATCACCCATACTGGGCACTCACAAATGCCTACAACAATAGCTCTAAGGAATTCAATGCCTACAACAATAGCTCTAAGGAATTCAATGCCTACAACAATAGTTCTAAGGAATTCAATGCCTACAACAATAGCTCTAAGGAATTCAATGCCTACAACAATAGCTCTAAGGAATTCAATGCCCTCTTCTGGCCTTTTCTGAATATACACATGCACATATGCACAGGCAGATACCGACACATAATTTTAAAATAAAACAATTATTGTTATTTAAAAAAAACTTAAGTTGTTTATATAATTTTAATACAATAAATAAATAAAACATTTCTTGCTAGTGTAGGAGTTGAGGGGGAATAGAAGTTCCAGGGAATGACCTGATTAAAAAAAGTATGAACTAATCGGATCTCACATTTATATGGATTTAAGAAGAGAATAATAATAGAAAATGTATTTGTCCAAAAATGTTGTGGGGTTATTTGATTTGTTTCTTTACTTGTTTGTGATAGAGTCTCACTACTTAAGTCAAGACAATCTTTCTGCCTCTTTATATTGAATGCTGAGATAACAGGCATGAATGGCTGTCCAATTTAAGACATTTTTAAAAGGTCTTAAAATCTATAAAGTAAACATGAACTATCATTTGGGTTACATCCATAAGAATAACCTTGAAGACCAGAAGTGATGTATATATTTTCTTTATTCTATGTGATTCTTACACTTTAAATAAATGAGAACCCATTTCTTGCTAGTGTGGGAGTGAGGGGAAATTTATTGTTCCAGAGAATGACCTGATTAAAAAGAGGAATGAACTAATCGGATTATATGATACTTTAGAACTTCAATACCCTTTCCATAATAGGAAGGACAAGGCCTAAGCACATCCCACTCACATACATGCTTCTACAGAGGAAAGCCAGATAAAACTTTCTTTCTGACTCATTTATTATTGTTTTATAATGTAAACTAGATGCATTTTGTCACATGTTTGTATTCATACAAGCTAAAATATGTTAAATCCTCAAAAATAGAGAAAGCTATTAACAAGTTAGAGGCATTTTCAAATTACCAGCAGTTTGTCCTTTCTCAGACTTAAAAAAAGAAACAGTATTCATTCACTACACATATGAGCAAATCTGCGACTCCATAATGTTATCACTTAGAAAAATAATGCTGATAGATCCTACCTATTGCTTAATCTTTTATAATAGTAAAATTAACACAAAAGAAAGTTTCAAGATGTAAAAACAAAGAATCCAAAAAGGTTGATGGGTAAGAAAAGAGAAATAAGGCAGGTGGAAAGACATGGGTAGAAGATAGACAGAGTGACAATAGGTAGATATAGGTGAATGCAAGAATAAACAGACAGACAGATGGACAGACTGACAGATAGTAGATAGAAAAACGTAAAGATGGAGATATTCTAATTCTAATTATTTTTAAAACTGAAAAACCATATATGGGCAGTGTGAAATCATATAAAGCAGATATAATCACAAAAATTGCTTCTAGAAGGCCTTGAAATACGTAATTCTTATGGCGACATGTTGTGTCCATAGTAATGGTCCATCATAGTAGGTCAGAAAAGATTCCAATACTAGGTTACACTAAAATATCAGAGTCGGCCCTTGGGAACCCTATCAACCTTCTGTGAAATCCTGGAGGTCAAGTGGAATGCTCTCAGCTGCCTTCTTCTCCAACCCAGGATGCTCTGAAAGGAGCTCTCCTGGCGGTCCCTTCCTGTTGACTCAGAAGGACTGGGGACCCCGTAGACAACCCAGATTTCCACCTCTGCCTTTAGAGTAACTAACTCTTCAGGTAAGATGACCAGAAAGTGACTCAGTCTCTACTGGTAAGAAAGAGACCAAGTCACCAGATAGAAAGTGATTTCTCTATTACAGGGCTGCACTTGTACTTCAGTTTCAGGTCAATTCATTTGATACCAGCATAAAGCAGAAAAAGTTGTATCTACAAACTGAATAATTCAGGCTGGGGGCTGGTACTAAGATTACACATGTAAAGCTACTCGGTCAGAAGCATGACATTTTCAGATCTGTATATGTTGGTTTAGTGATCCCACCTTATAAATTCAAAGCCAAGCACCTAGAACTCACAGGTATGAGCTTTGTTCTCCTCTGGCATTGTAATACATCTTACAGGTTTCAGCATTTGATTTTAATATGAATGAAACATGCATCCCACCAAACTACAGCTGAAACAACTCCTTCACAATGGAATACACTGGCTCCAGGCTACCAATCCTTATCACAACATCTTTAGTTATCATAATGAGCTGAATTGTGTCCCTCATGTGAGTCCAAACCCTCACTCCTCAGAATGTGGAATACATATTGAGAATATGATCATTAAAAAACATTTAATGTGCTGGGCAGTGGTGGCCCACGCCTATAATCCCAGCACTTAGGAGGCAGAGGCAGGCAGATTTCTGAGTTCGAGGCAAGCCTAGTTACAGAGTGAGTTCCAGGTCTATACAAAGAAACCCTGTCTTGAACAACCAAAACAAAAAAACTAACCAACAAACAAAAAAAAAAAATAGAAAAAAATTTATATTAAAAGACATTTAATTTAAATAAAGTTTTATTGTAGTAGGGGTAGGGGCTAACTCAAACTGAATGATATTATTTTACAGAACATCTTTTGAAGAGATATATAACTTCACCCAAACACTAGATGAAGACAGAAGTAGAAATTTGGCTGCAACTTGTTTTTGAAAAAAAAAAAAATCCTAAGGACTGTGGCAAGCCCCCAGAAGTGAGGTGAGAAGCCCGGATGTACTCTTCCTTGTGGCCCTCAGAGGATTCAGACCTATTAACACCTACATTTGGGACTTTTACACTCCAAAATCGTAAAACAAATTTTGAGATGTTCTCCCATTCATTTGTAGGCCTTTGTTGTGGCAGCCCTATGAAAGATACAGAGCGTCACTGTTGAGAGGGAAATCAAATCAGAAGCCATTGCGTACTAGAAACTCAACCTTGCATTCTGAGCAAAGTCAAAATACTTGTTCTTGATAGATACAAAATAACAAAGCCTTCATATTTCGAATCTATAACTCATGAATCTTTGTTAAGTTCATCTAAATTTTACATTTCAAGTAAATAGGGAGAGCTTATGGGGCTAAATGTAGAAGACAGTCCTTGGAATGTCTGTGTAATCAGTATTGGGGAAAAGATGAAACCTCACTCCATCTCCAGCACACGTGCTGCCATAATTAGAACGGTGTGCTCAGGACTCAGCATGTGTAATTTTAAAGAAATGTAAGACAAAGTGGACCCATGGTATTTGGGACAGTAGCCAGTATAGTAAAGTGTTGAGGAATGCAGTTTCCACACAAGTAATGCTTTTTAACTGCCTCATTAGTCTTTCCAATTCCTGTGCCTAAGAAAGAAAATAATGGCAACCCATCAGTGATTAGTTCACAGAAATCCTTTGGGGCTCCTGGGCTCCTGTTAATTTTCACTGAATCTAACTGAATCTCTACTACAGCATTCGATGTGCCCGTGAATTAGAGATATGTAGCCAGACAGCCTAAAGAAACTTGGAATTTTTACTTTAAAAATCAATGTTGTAAACTTTAACTTAACAAATTATATCACTTGATAAATCATAGCACTAGTCAAACAATATCCTTTCAGTGAAGATAATTTATAGAACTAAAAGTTAGCCAATAGTAAAAGCTTACTTGTTTCTTATAAAAACCTGGAGTTTTGGAGGTGGAAATGATTTAAATACACAGCATCAAAAGTATTTTTAGTTAATTCAGAAGTCAGGCAGGAAAGCTGAATGCTCCCTACTAGCCAGCACCTCTTAGAATTTTCAGTATTAGTAATTTTAATAAAGTATTTACCTGAGCCCAATAGAAAAATGAACAAATGGATGGATGGATGGGTGGATGGATGGATGGATAGACAATGCAACACAAAGAAAGAACAAAAAAAGTCTGTCCTTTGCTCCATTCACACTTCAGTTGCCTTTTCAATGAAGTAGTAAGGACAATGAAAAGTAGAGAGTGGGTTGCACAAGGATCATCCTACCTCAGGATCCTACTTAGGAGGTAGGGACAACTATCTCATGAAATAGGGATGTGCTAGGGAAATCTGTCCTCCCTCTGCTGTCCCTTTCGTTTCCTTTCTACCCTCTCTTTCTTCCAAACCTCCTTCTGCTCTCTTCAGAATTTTTCGTATCTGCCCTGATTTGGAATGAGGAAAAACAGGGAATCTCTTAACACTGAGGCAGTAAAAGCTAATGTTCTGGAGCCACAAAAGCTGCATGCTTCATTTCCTCTGTGGTTCCAGTTTTGGAGTGTTTTTATTTACACAGCAATTAATTATCTTCATATTTGTTTATCATCTTTTGTTAGGTGTGGGTGTGTGTTTGGGATGTGTGTAAGCATGTGACCATATGTGCACATGGAAGGTGGCTGACAGTGCTGGCACATGGAAGGTGGCTGACAGTGCTGGCTCCGATCTTTTTGTACTTTAACTGTCTAGTGTTCACACTGGGAATTTACTGATTCTTTACTCCTTTGCTGCCTCTGGTATTATAAACCCACACTAAAACATGGATGCTAGAGATGGAACCTAGGACCTCATGCTTGAACAGAAGTTTACTAATTATCCTGTCTCTCGTTTGTTTGTTTGTTTGTTTGTTTAATTGATTGAGTTTTGAGACAGGGTCTCTCTACAGATCTCTAGCTGTTCTGAAACTTACTATGTGGACCAGGCTAGCCTTGATATCACAGAACTCTACCTGCCTCTACCTTTCAAGTGCTAGGTGAACTATCACTTAGGTACCTTTAAATCCCTTCTTAATTGGGCTATAATTAGAAATACGATGTTGTATTTCTACAGTGTACAGTGAGAAATTCCCAACTGACATTTTAGCGTCACATATGTAGTTTATAGCAACATAAATATCATACAATTATTAGATAACTAAACATTAAAACATAACAAATGGTTGGCTCCTAAGAAGTGAAAAGGCCTCTACTGATTATTGAGTGATAAATAATACAATGGACAAAATATGAAGTATAAATAGTTAAAGAGTACAGTTGAGATAATTTTACACAGAAGGAAAATGTTAAAAACAGAATTCTTTGTTTTCTAGGATAGAAGACTGCATAGTGTGTTTGCATGAGCTGAAAAATGATACTTCTGATGGCACAGGGTCTTAAGTATGAGACAAGTGTTATGACCATATCTGTGATTCTGGAGGATTAAAGTTTGAACCTTCAGGAGCTCCTTATCCTCCAACTTCCTCAGTGCTGACCAGAAAAAAAGATATCCCAGCCAGGAGACTGCATTTTCAGTCCATAGATGTGGAGTTGGGTAGTCAGTTTCATTCTCTTTGCTGTCCCATGAGACACAGCCAATCAAATGAGAAAGATAAGGACTTACCTCTTATTTAAAGTTAGAGTATGTTGTTTGAGGAGAAAAAGAAGGGTTTGATTAACAAAGTGTGGGATTCCTCAGAGAATGGCTGGCTCCTTGACCTCCTATGACTTTGATCTGGAAGGTCTGCTCAATCCCATAGATACACCTGGACAGGAAGGAACTTCAGCAATACACAGAGCTCAACGGTCTACTCGGGCCTAAAAAAGACTGCCAGTACCTCTACGGCCTGGACCTGGCCAACAATGAGTCTACTGCTCCTTCCATGGGTTCTTGTTCCTTCCTCCTGGAGGCCTTAGCAGGCACCCAGACCCTGATGAGAGAGCTAACTTTAAGGGAAGTGGCCAAAGAAGGAAGATCAAATGAATATTAGAACTGACTGCACCCCGCAGGAAAATGATAGACTTAGGCATGTGAAAAGTTGAAAGGGAATAATGATGTATAATTTTTCCTTGATTTATAACTTTAAATTTTTTATTATACCTGTGTAAATTAGGGGTACATGCCAAGGCAAAAAATCAGGGTTAGAGGACAAAGGTCACCATCAGGGCTGGAAGCAAGCACCTCTACCCACTGTATTCTCACTGCCTTCAATCTATAATTTTAACAAAATGAGCAGGGAAGATGTATGGGGGAGGTAAGCAGGAGGAAAGCAATGGAGTAAATGGCGGAATTATATTATAATATCAAAAATAAAAAAATTAAAAGTACAGTGATAACTTCTAAGAGACATGTTAGAAACTAATGATTTATAACTTTTAATGTTAAAGCATAATAAAAGCTTTTAAATCAGTATGCATTATATTCCAGAAGCAAATTATTGTTAATATTGTATCTAGAAAGATACAGTTTCTAACTACCCAGGCCAGGGTCACTTCTTGTTCCTCATAGCAAACTACATTGACTTACAGAAAGTAAGTCTGAGAATAGGAGTGACTACCCACAGTGGCAGGAAAATGACAATCTGTAGGTAAGAGACACCAGTGTATACATGTGCAACTTCATATAGAGGACTGGGTGCCAATTCCTAATACTATCTGTTAATAATTCGGTTACATTTCTTAATAATGATTAAACAACAAGTAGCTAAATATGCATCACTGTATAAAGAGTAGAGTTTTTGGTATAATGCTATGCTATGGAATTATTTGTAGCTGTTAAAATGTGTGAGTTGAAACTATTTCTACTAACCTGGAGGTAGACTCTGTGATGTGCTATGACACATACAAACGAGTTTCAGGATTACATGATTGCTGTGTCAATTGTATGTGAAAGTACAAGGAGACAAGTGTTTTTATACATCTTTGAGGTGAGATCTCTACTTGTATTATGAGTTTATAAACCCTATACTGTTTAAGCATGTTCAATGAAGACTACAAAATGATCTTCCTATCACCCTGAATTTTATGCATGTTATTGGGAGACTGTTTTTCTTTAAAGGGAGGTATGCCTTTGCCTTTCTTAGATATTGCTATAGAGGTTATATGGTAAGTGGAAAGAAGAGTTAGGAAAGTCCCACCAGTATCCAGGTCGCGGCAGTGGAGAAAGGGGCAGCATTCCAGGTAGAGACATGTTCCAAATGCATCTAAAAACAAATCGTCTCTGTGGCCTGTGAGAAAGGTGCAGGATAACTTCTTCCTCACACATGTCACATAACCAAATGCTACTAACCAGATGGGAGCAGAGAGTGCCAGAGCCACAACAGATTAGACAGACAAGCAGACAGACAAACAGACAGACCGACGATAGATAGATAGATAGATAGATAGATAGATAGATAGATAGATAGATGTGAGAAAAGACAAATGAACAAAATGAACAGTACTGGCTTTGGATGCTACCTGTAGAGAAGAGATACATAAGCTAATGGAGAAAAATCTGGTTAGCATCTAACACTGAAGAGTGAGAAATTGCCAGATACAGAAAAAAAAAAATACCAGAGGGGTTAGAAAGAATCTGGGTGCACAGGTGTGTGACAATCCCATAGAAACAGTTTCCTGAAATAGAGAAATGTCCCCAGACCCTGATAATAGCCTGTCATAGACCAGAGAACATAGGGTGTGGGAACCAGGAGAAACAGAGGGAGGGACCAAACAGAAAGAACAAGCAGAAGGCATGAGCTGACTTCTGAAAATTGTAGACAGGAAGAAATATTCATTGTCAAAGGGACCTAGGACAAGGAAGAGCTGAGCTTATGTTTAATTATAGGTAATATTAAATGACATTGAGAACTCCAGATAGCAGAGTATGGTTTCGATCCATCACCCTCTGGGTTATTGGACCAGCACACTTCTGCTGCACCACTCTGCTGCAATATAAACCAATCAGACCCCTCAGAGCTCCCAGGGACTAAACCACCAACCAAAGAGTACGCATGGAGAGACCCACGGCTCTAGCCACATATGTAGCAGAGGATGGCCTTGTCTGGCATCAATGGAGGTGAGACACTTGTTCCTCTGTGAAGGCTCAATGCCCCAGTGCAGGGAATGCCAGGGCGGGGAGACAAGAGTGGGTAGGTGGGGGTACACCCTCATAGAAGCATGGGATAGGGGTGGGATAGGGAGTTTCAGGGCAGGGAATGGGAAAGGTGGTAACATTTGAAATGTAAATAAAGAAAATATCCAATAAAAAAGAAAAAATGAATATATACAGTAGATAGATAGATAGATAGATAGATAGATAGATAGATAGATAGATAGATAATAAAATAAAGTGACATTGAACTAGAGTGCAGATCCAAGTTTTGTGAGTCCTAACTTTTATAAATTTTAAGAAGCTTACTAGAAAGATAAAGTTACAATGTAAAATTAGTTACCTTAAATCTGAGGTTTGAAACTACAAAACTACAAGAATAAAACACAGCAGAAAAACCTTGTGTGGTGTTCTAGGCATTGAACGTTATGTACATGATCCCAAAGTATAGGGGAAATGGAAGAGAAAAGAGACCATTTTAAAGTTTTGCATAGCCAAGAGCAGTAACTTGTGAAAGACAGAAAATATTTGCAAAATATATACTGGCTAAAGGTTTATTATCCAAAATATATGAGATTCAATCCAATATCAACAAAGCAAAATGTAGGCTAAGGGGATTACTCAGCAGGTGAGAGCACTTGCTATACATGTGTGACAACATGAGCTCAGTCCCCAGAATTCATTTGAAAAGCCATGTGTAGTCTTTATAACCCCGTGGCTGGGGTTGAGGGTATGGAATCTCAGAAGATTGCTATCTTTCAGTATGGCTGCAGGTTTAGTGAGATTCTTGTATCAAGGAAATAAGGTAGAGAATGATAAAGCAGTATATCCAACATCCTTCTCTGACCTTAGTATGCACATCCCACATACATGTACATATACCATACACCTGCATCTCTCTCTCACACACACACATACACAAATACAAAAATAAGAGAGGCCAATTAAGGATAACCAAAGGAGACTGCAGAGATGGCTCAGCAGTTAAGAGCATAGGATGTCCTTACAGAGGACTGGGGTTCAGTTCCCACAGTAGGTGAATAACAACTGCTGTAACTCTACTTTAGAAAATCTGACTCCTTAGACACTGTCTGCAAATGATGCACATAAACCTGTGTGAGGACTGGTATATAAACATATTTTTTAATGAATGTCTTTAATTGGTTTAAATAAAATTAAAATAAAAAATTACTTAAGGCTCCTGTGAAGACTCCATATCCTGATCCATCCTAGAAGACCCGCTGCACTCAGAGCAGTTGATAAGAACCCCACCCCCCACCCCCGACCCCAGTCCCAGAGGTGCTCCTGGGAGCCTGGTGGACTCTGGACCCATCACCCACCAAACCCCCATCCTCATGAATACCACTCCCCTGCTGTCCCTTCAACCCCTTTTGCCTGGTCATTGCTGCTGGGGCAGATCCCTAGTTGGTCTGCTCCCATGAAGACACCATATCCTGATCCATCCTAGAGGACCTGCTGCACTCAGAACAGTTGAGAATCCACTGCTCTTAGAGTAGTTGAGGACCCACTGCACTCACAGCAGTTATCTAAAGGCCTCCCAGGAAATCCACTGAAACCAGGGCATCAGATCAGCAGCTTCTCTGCTCTTGTGAAGAGCCCCCATTGGAAAGCCCCACAGGTGGTCTGATACAGTCAGGGCCACAGGCCTACAGGGAGACCCGAAGCAACCCAGGGACTCTAGAAGCAGACTCCAGACAGTCACTCAGACCAACAAACACCAGGGATATCCAGATGGTGAAAGGCAAGTGCAAAACCATAAGCAACAGAAGCCAAAATACATGGGGATCATCAAAACCCAGTTCTCCCACCATAGCAAGGCCTGAATACACCAACACACCTAAAAATCAGGAATCTGTCCAAAAATCCTATCTTATGACGATAACAGAGTTTTTTAAAGGAGAATATCAATGACTCACTGAAAGAAATACAGAAAAACACAGGTAAACAGGTGAAGGAATTGAATAAGCGATCTAAGACCTAAAAGTAGAAGTTGAAATAATAAAGAAAACACAAATGGAGGCAAACGTAGAAATGGAAAACTTAGGAAAGAGGTCAAGAATTACAGATGTAAGTATTACCAACAGAATACAAGAGATAGAAGAGAGAATCTTGGGTGTAGAAGATACAGTAGAAGAGATTGACACAACTGTCAACCAAAATTCAAAACATAAAAAACTCCTAACCCAGCCAGGTGTGGTGGCACACACCTTTAATCCCAGCACTTGGGAGGCAGAGGCAGTTGGATTTCTGAGTTCGAGGCCAGCCTGGCCTGGAGAGTGAGCTCAAGGACAGCCAGGGCTATACAGAGAAACCATCATCTCGGAAAACAAAACAAAAAAAAAACAAAAACAAAAACAAAAAAAAAAAAACAAACAAACAAAAAAAACCTCCTAACCCAAAGCATCCAGGAAATTCAGGAAACAATGAAAAGATCAAATCTAATCTAATAATAATCGGAATAGAGGAGAATGAAGATTCGAAGATTCCCAGATCAAAGGACCTGAAAATGTCTTCAACAAAAATCATAGAAGAAATCCTCCCCAACCTAAATAAAGAGATGGCCATAAAGGTACAAGATGCCTATAGAACACCAAATAAATGGGGTCAGAAACAAAAATCTTCTCGTCACATGATTATCAAAACACTAAATGCACAAAGAAACAATATTAAAAGCGGCAAGGAAAAAAGCCAAGGAACATACACAAGTAGACCAATCAGAATTATACTAGACTCAACAGAGACTATGAAAGCCAGAAGAGCCTGGTCACAGGTCATGCAGACTCTAAGAGAACACAAATGCCAGCACAGGCTACTATACCCAGCAAAACTCTCAATCAACATAGATGGAGAAATTAAAATATTCCAGGACAAAACCAAATTCAAACAGTATCTATCTACCAATCCAGCCCCACAGAGGATCTTGGAAGAAAAACTTCAACACAAGGAAGATACCTGCAACAAAGAAAGGACAAGATATTAAGCATCTCACAACAAAGTCAAAAGCAGAGAGCCACAAGCACATGAAGCCACCTCCAAAAACAAACATATTAGGAACCAACAGTCATCTCTCTTTAATATCTCTCAATATTAATGCATTCTACTCACCTATAAAAAGACACAAGTAACAGACTGGATACACAAACAAGATCCAGCATTTTGCTGCATGCAAGAAACATACCTCAATAACAAAGACAGACACTATCTCAGAGAAAAAGGATGGAAAAGGTCTTACAAGCAAATGCTCCCAGGAAACAAGCAGGAGTTGCTATCCTAATATCCAATAAAACAGACTTTCAACCAAAAGTTATCAAGCATAATGAAGATGGACACTTCATATTCATCAAGGGGAAACTACACCAAGAGAAAGTCTCAATTCTAAACACCCACGCCCCAAATGCAAGAGCACCCAAATTCATAAAAGAAACTTTACTAAAACTCAAAAAACACACATTGAACCCCACACTATAATAGTGGGAGATTTCAACACCCCATTCTCAACAATGAACAGGTCATTGAAACAGAAACTAAACAGGGACACAGTGAATCTAAGAGAGATTATGAACCAAATGGATTTAACAGATACCTACAGAACATTTCATCCTAAAACAAAAGAATACATGTTACCTCATGGTACTTTCTCCAAAATCAACCATATAATTGGTCACAAAACAACTCTCAACCAATACAAGAAGATTAAAATAATAGCATGCATCCTGTCAGATCATCATGGCCTAAGGTTGGTCTTCAATAACAGCAAAAACTACAGAAAGCCCAAATACACATGAAAACTGAACAATTCTCTACTCAGTGACAACTTGGTCAGGGAAGAAATAAAGAAAGAAATTAAAGACTTCCTGGAATTTAATGAAAATGGTGATATATCATACCCAAACTTATGGGACACAATGAAAGCAACGCTAAAAGGAAAGTTCATAGTACTAAGTGCCCTGGTAAAGATACTGGAGAGATCTTACACTAACAACTTAACAGCACACCTGAGAGCTCTAGAACAAAAAGAAGCAAACTCACCCAAGCAAAGTAGAAGTCACAAAATAGTCAAACTCAGGGGGAAATCAACTAACTAGAAACAAAGAAAACAATACAAAGAATCAGCAAGGCCAAAAGCTGGTTCTTTGAGAGAATCAACAAGATAGATAAACCCCTAGCTAAATTAACTAAAGGGCCAAAAGCCAGTATCCAAATTAATAAAATCAGAAATGAAAAGGGAGACATAACAACAGAAACAGAGGAAATTCAAAAAATCATCAGATCCTACTATAAAAGTCTATACAAAACTGGAAAATCTAGATGAAATGCATGGTTTTCTAGTCAGATGCCACATACCAAAGTTAAATCAAGAACAGATAAACTACCTAAACAGGCCCAAATCACACAAGAAAATAGAAGAAGTCACGAAAAACTTCCCAACGAAAAAAATCCCAGGGCCAGATGGACTTAGTACAGAATTCTACCAGACCTTCAAAGAAGACCTGATATCGATTTCCATCAAACTATTCCATAAAGTAGAAACAGAAGGAACACTACCTAACTCATTCTATGAATCCACAATTACTCTGATACCTAAACCACACAAGGACCCAAAATGAAAACTTCAGACCAATCTTGCTTATGAATATCGATGCAAAAATACTCAATAAAATTCTTGCAAACCAAATCCAAGAACACACTAAAACCATTATTCACCACAACCAAGTAGGCTTCATCCCAGGGATGCAAGGTTGGTTTAATATGCAAAAATCCATTAATGTAATCCGCTATATAAACAAACTCAAAGAAAAAAAATCACATGATCATCTCCTTAGATGCAGAAAAAGCATTTGACAAAATACAACACCCCTTCCTGTTAAAAAGTATTGGAGAGATGAGGAATTCAAGGTCCATTCCTAAGCATAGTAAAAGCAATTTACTGCAAACCAACAGCCAATATCAAATTAAATGGAGACATACTTGAAGCAATCCCACTGAAATCCAGAACAAGACAAGGATGCCCATTCTCCCCATATCTGTTCAATATAGTACTCCAAGTGTTAGCTAGAACATTAAGACAACAAAAAAAATCAAGGGGATACAAATTGGTAAAGAAGAAATAAAGGTATCACTATTTGCAGATGATATGATAACATACATAAGCGACCCCAAAAA
Source organism: Mastomys coucha (assembly GCF_008632895.1). Lineage (NCBI taxonomy): Eukaryota > Metazoa > Chordata > Mammalia > Rodentia > Muridae > Mastomys > Mastomys coucha. Next base: position 22,242,271 of record NW_022196896.1, on the reverse strand, counting down.
TTCTACTAGAGAACTTCAGCTGATAAACAACTTCAGCAAAGTGGCCAGACATAAAATTAACTCAAAGAAGTCAGTAGCTTTCCTTTATACAAAGGATAAACAGGCTGAGAAAGAAATTAGGGAAACAACTCCCTTCACAATAGCCACAAATAATATAAAATATCTCAGGGTGACTCCAATCAAACAAGTGAAAGACCTGTTTGACAAAACTTGAAGTCTATCAAGAAAGAAACTGAAGATCTCAGAAAATGGAGAGATCTCCCAGGCTCACGGATTGACAGAATTAACACAGTAAAAATGGCCATCCTACCAAAGGCAATCTATAGATTCAATGCAATCCCCATCAAAATACCAACACAATTCTTCAAGGACATGGAAATAGCAATTCTCAAAATCATCTGGAAAGCAAAAAAAAACAAAAATAGCGAAAACAATTCTTAACAATAAAAGAACAGCTGGGGGAATCACCATCCCTGACATCAAGCTTTACTATAGAGCAATAGTGATAAAAACTGCATGGTATTGGTACAGAGGCAGCCAAGTTGATCAATGGTATAGAAATGAAGATCCAGAAATAAAACTACACACTTACTGTCACTTGATCTTTGACAAAGATGCCAAAACTATACAATGGAAAAAAGAAAGCATCTTCAATAAATAGTGCTGGCCTAACTGGCTGTCTGTATGTAGAAGAATGAAAATAGACCCATATTTGTCACCTTGTTGTACAAAGCTCAAATCCAAGTGCATCAGACCTCAACATAAAACCAGATATACTGAATCTAATAGAAGAGAAAGTAGGAAAGAGCCTTGAACTCATTGGCACAGGGGGAAATATCCTAAACAGAACTCCAATGGCTCATGCACTAAGATCAAAAATTGATAAATGGGACCTCATGAAACTGGAAAGCTTCTGTAAGGCAAAGGACAAAGCCATAAGACAAATCAGCAACCTACAGATTGGGAAAAAAAAATTTCACTAACCCCACATCCTATAGGTAGCTAATAACCAAAATATAGAAAGAACTCAAGAAGTTAATCACCAAAAATCCAAACTACCCAATCAAAAAATGGGGTATAGAACTAAACCGAGAATTCACAACCGAAGAATCTCGAATGGCTGAGAAGAACCAAAAGAAATGTTCAACATCCTTAGTGATTAGAGAAATGCAAATCATAATGACCCTGACATTCTACCTTACACCAATCAGAATAGCTAAATTCAAAACCTCAGGTGACAACACATGTTGGAGAGAATGTGGAGAAAGAGGAACATTTCTCCATTGCTGGTGGAATTGCAAACTGGTGCAATCACTCTGGAAATCAATCTGGAGTTTCCTCAGAAAATTGGAAATAGATCTACCTGAAGACCCAGCTATACCACTCTTGGAAATACACCCAAATGATGCCCCACCATGCCACAGGAACTCGTGTTCCACTACGTTCATACTGGCCCTATTTTTGATAGCCAGAAGCTGGAAACAACCCAGATGTCCCACAACAGAAGAATGGATACAGAAAATGTGGTTCATTTACACAATGGAATACTATTCAGCTATTAATAATAAGGACATGCTGAGTTTTGTGGGCAAATGGATGAACCCAGAAAATATCATCCTGAGTGAGGTAACTCAGACCCAAAAGGATGTGCATGGTATGTACTCACTAGTAAGTGGATATTAGCCAAAAAATTAAAAAGTAAAAAGTACAGAATACCAAAGATACAGTCCACAGAACTCAAAAAGGTCAACAAGCTGAAGTGCCCAACTGAGGATGCCTCCGTCCCACTTTGGAGAGAGAAGAAAGCAATCACACGTGGGGAGGGAGGGAGAGACCTGGGAGAGAAAGTGGAGTGGGGGAGAGAGGGGAACCTGATCTGGTATTGGGTGTGAGGGAAAAGGACTGAAGCCCTGAGGGCCAGCAGAAAGAATGGAAACAGGCAACCTTAGGAAATAGGAGGTTGGGGGGGACCCTCCAGAATGCACCAGAGTCCTGGGAGGTAAGAGACTCTTAGGAATCAAAGGGAGGGACCTTAGATGAAATGTCCAACAGTAGAGAAAGGGAACTTCCCACCTCCAGCAGGAAGACAGGGCATCAAGTGAGGGATGGGGTTGCCATCCCACAGTCACATCTCTGACCCATAATTGTTCCTGTTTGAAAGAATTACAGGGATGGAAATGGAGAAGAGCCTGAGGAAAAGAAGGTCCCGAGACAGGTCCAAAGTGGAATCCAGCTCAAGGGGAGGTCCCAAGGCCTGACACTATTACTGAGGCTATGGAGCACTCACAAGTAGGGACCTATCATGACTGCCCTCCGAAAGACCCAACAAGCAGCTGAAAGAGTCAGATGCAGATATTTGCACCCAACCAATGGACAGAAGCAGCTGACCCTGTTGTTGAATTAGGGAAAGGCTGAAAGAAGCTGAAGAGAAGGGCAATCCTGTAGGAGGACCAGCAGTCTCAATTAATCTGGACCCCCGAGATCTCTCAAACATTGGCCACCAAACAGACAGCATACACCAGCTAATATGAGGCCCAAACACACATACAGTAGAAGACTTCTGGGTCTGTATTCATTCAGAGATGATGCACCTAACCCTCAAGTGACTGGCCCCAGGGAGTTTCAAGGTCAGGTGGAATGGAGGGTGGAGGCATCCAGGTGGAGACAGAGGGGTGGAGATGAGGTGTGGGATGTGGAACATTTGGAGGGTGGATAGGGATTCGGGGAATGGAATATGGCATGTAAAAAAATAAATTAATTTAAAAAATAAAATAAAAAATAAATGTTAAAAAAAAGTACTTAAGAAATTCCCTGACCAAAGGCATATGCATTCAACATTGTCTAAATCACAAACATTAATTAATTAGCAACTTGACAATATTCTCATGAGTCTCACATGAGTTTTATTTCAGCTCTGCTAGTATAAGTCTTTGGCAAACCCCTTGGCCAAATTCCAATGAAACTATAATCATGGCAATACCATTGGACCTCAGGGTGTTACTGAAGGAAGTTGGGTTGGGAAGAATTAATGTTGTTAACTCAATTTCCATTAGAATATCTTAACTTTGAAAATTTGACAAGGGTACATTAAAAGTGGAGAACATGGAGTTGGAAGAAATGAATACTAGAAAGCAGAAACACTGAACATGGAAATACATATATGTGATGCAACCATTTCATCACCAAGGGCAGGATAACAATGGTTAGCCTCTCTCAGAGAGGACCAATCAAGAGATGATGCACTTGTGCGTGAAAGCTGGATTATGAGGAATAGAATATTATCAAAATGGTGTGTATTCCTTCAGCAGCATCCTGAGGTACCATGGTGAAGAGCAACTCTGATGGTAGGATCACCTGGTTCAAACAAAATAGGAAAACACATGATGCATATCACAGGTTGCAATGTTAGAATAGAGGCAGCTGCAGCCACGGCCATGGTTACAGGATAAAGAACTGCTTCTGCCTCTGCAAAGTGTAATCTAAGTGGATGGAGGAATAGTCAAGGGTCAGCCCAAGCAAGAGTTCAAATGAATACCAAAGAGCCCAGTTTCTGTGGAAGGGATATAAATGACCAGTTCATGACCATATATATGGCAAGCTTTAAACAAAGCAATAACAACCCTGGCACTGGAGGAACGATTTATAAGAGTTTTGATGAATAACTGCTACTACCATTCCTACTATCTGCTGGATCTTCAGTTACAGAATCCAGGGTCTGTTGACACATAACATTTTGCATTATAACAAAAATTATTAAGTTCATCTTAAAGTCGTAATGTCAAATGCATTCAGTTTAATAGTAATAAAAGACAAAGGCAAGTTAGTGGTGAAACTGCTCTTTTAAACAACTTTAAATCTCAATAAGTCATTGTTTGAAAATGACTAATAGAAATCACAGAATTTCCCCCTTGACAATTTTACCTCATGTGTATTTTGTGTGGGGTTGCCAGGTACAGGTTCATAACCATGTGCCCATGTGTGTGTGCACCCGTATGTACATGAGTGCATGTGGAGTCAGAAGCTGATGTCAGATGTTTTCCCCAGGGTCTCTTCCTAAAATGAGAGATCACTGGCTCCACTATACTGTCTGGCCAGCAAGCTATGGTGTTCTTGTCTCTGTCTTGGCATTGCTGGGATTACAGTCATATGCTCTACCTTTCCACATGTGTACTAGGGATCTGAACTCAAGCACACAGCAAGTGTTTTACCAGCTTGTTTAACTCCCAGAACTGGTCCTTTTGCTGTTTAGTAGTTCTAGAGTAATGTGTGCTATAGTGTCATGCTCATAACTGAATTATTGCCACGCAGTAGGGTAAAGTGATCCCTTCATAGAAAGAATTCTATAGTACACATGAAAGCATACATGTAATATGACACTTCTTTGCAGAGTATGGTTTAATTTTCTCTTCAGGGATAGATTGCATAGAGACTTCTTACTTGGAAGGGGTTAATTTCCAAGGATAATCTAGCTACTCCCAGAGAGGATTAGGTAGCTCATGTGATTCAGGTGGATAAGTATTCTATACCAAACACTAAGGCCCTTGTGAGAATGAGGAAATACCAAACCAGAGAAGAAGTAGAGTGCCAATAGCTTGCTCGGAGCAGGACTGAGCAGCCACTGCCTGATTAGACATGGCGTGCCCCTGTCTCCCACACAGTAGCACCTAAGACAGGGCAGGATGGACACCTACTATCACATGAAAGCCTTGCCACACGTGACCTAGAAACCCTGAACAGACTCTTAGTTGTGTCAGTCCGGCTAGGTCTCTAAACTGCAACTCAGACTTAAAACCAGAGACTTAAACCAGGTTCAGATCTCAAGTCTCTCCGACAGTGACAAAGTTTTACCTTTTCTGTTTGGCCCCACAGGCTGACATTACAATGATAAACTACACTCCCACTTTCAGGTGGTTGAGTTGGTCTTAAGACAGCATTCCTGAGCCTGATACTACAAAGTTCTGTCATCAAAGTTCTGTCAGTGTAAAAACAGAACTGTCACCTCAAAGAGGATAAGAGTTGGTTTATTATGGAGCCAAGTGTGAGTGGGTGTGGCCTAGCAACACAGATTTGGGTTACTCGCAATGTGTTAGCCATTCCAGGAAGCTTTTATAGTCAAAAAACAAAGCTATAAGTCATGACACTTGAAAATCAATGGAGGGAACACTGAGAGGTGGGTTATAGCAAAGCTAAGAGAATCTCAGACGCTATCTATCAACTGACACTTAGCTCTTAGGTTGGGGGAAGGTAATGTTCTGCTAAGTTAGTACATTACAAAGGCAAACTCATGCACCATTTCTACATTCCAAATGGTTTTCCTAATGGTCACAAAGCAGGTCAGGTACATGTCAGGTAAATGGCTATTTAGAAGGCCCAAGAAAATATGGCTCTGGCCCTGAAGCCCTCCAAACTGCACCCACTGACGTTCTGATTGGTCAGTCAGCTTTGCAGCAGTTTGCTTGAAGGGGCAAGTTCTCTCTAGGAACTTCCATTTACAGTTCTGTTTTCTCAGCACAGTGACACAATCTCAGCCCAAGGTGTAGAAGTCCTCAGATCCCTTTTGTCCATTGCCTTCCCCTTTCCCTCTCAAGAGGAGTGCTGCTAATTAGAGCAATCCAAGTTAAACCAACTAAAGAAGACCCCTTTCCTGATAAGAGAAAACGATTCACAACCTAGGAGTCTCTTCTCTCTTCCAACATTTTATCATGTGTTGAGCATGATGAGCAGAATAGATCTCACCTAAGAGTAAGTTCAACATGTTCGACTCGAATTTCCCACAGCACCTTCAGACTTTAGCTGTTTCAGGCCTGGCCTCTCCAGCTTAGCCAGAACTGTGCTCCCTCAGCTAACTTAGCTAACTAAGTGGTTGTCATTCTCTCAACACCCCCTTTAGGCACAGCATTTAGAGAGTCCCTCAACAGGAAGAGTAATGAATAGAGACCTGTATTTTAATGCCATGTATCTGTATCAAACAAAACCTTGGCAGCATCATAATAGATATTTTGTTCCCTCAATTTTTACCACCAACATTTAATGCTATGTTATATTATGTAGATGAGGCTGTATTAATTTTCATGTTCCTGAATAAAAACAGATTTATTTTGGCAGGTCCCTAGATTTTATAACCTATTCAAGGTAAAAATCAGCTGAAACCAATACTCTACCAGCCTTCATTACAAAAAGGTTCCCACCCTTACAAAAGCCAACAGCAGAATGTTATCTTCAAGGTTGTAATAACAAGATCATATTCTCATACACTTTTGTACACATTTCTGAGAAGAGAAAAAATAATAAGCCCCTTGTGGGATAGATTGTAAGACTTTTCTATCTCTTTCCAAGACTACAGCAAAAGGTTGTATAATCTGTTAAATATTTTTAATAGAAATGAACGAAGAACCTTGGTGAGGCATATTTTAGTACTTTTCAAAAAAATTAGGTCATGGTGACTACTTCAAAAACTTGGACAAAATTTAAATCCAAGCCATGTGGGTAATGGTGAAAAGCAGTTTCCATCTGGCAACTAGACTGTGGTGGTCTTATCTTGAGTATTAGCAAGACAGACCATAACCAGCTGTCTGGTTCACACTATCAAAGGCTTGTGATTAAATAACGTTGTTAGTGGGTCTCCCAGAGGAAATTTACACATAGTTGAGAGCCATGATTGTGTGAAAACAAATTCCTACAAACACACACTCTTTTCCTCACAGAAATGTGTTGAATCAAAGGTCAATGGTCCTCATTAGTGAAAAGGTTATATAAATCACAACATGTTATACTATAATTTCCTAGACCCTTGAGGTCTCAATAAGAATTACCATGATCCAGAATCCTCAGAATTAATGGACATAGGAGTTTAAATATTAGAAATGATAGCAGGCTGAAAGCTTCTCCATGTTCCCAAAATTATTTTGTATTTGAAAGCATAATAGTCAGACAAGATGTGATAAGACATTCAAAACAGGAAAAGAAGAAATGTGGGGTTCTGGAGGTAAAAGTGTGGGTTTGGGGGTCACACAGATCTTCATTTAAGAATTCCTTCTGCTGTATAGAAACTGTATAACTGATTGTTGAATTAGCAAGGTAGGTATAAAGATCAATATAATATTCAATGAAGGCTTATCTTCTTGTGTGTCATATTTTGAGCATTTGGTCAAGATTAGTTCTATTTCTACTGCCAAGGAAGTTGCCGAAAATACAATCAGTGAGACTTGTAGGGAGGAGTTTTCAAAATGTGGTTAATAGAATATGGCTGATAAGAGGAAAGGTTAATACAGATAAAGTCCAGGTTTTTGGCACTGACAACTGAGCAGATGGGGGGCAGGGTGCATAGCTTTCACTGTAACAAACAATGGAGGATAAGGACTGGACTGAGAAGAGAAAATTATGTGTTCAGTTTAAGTATGTCTCTGAAAAACATTGATACGGTGGCAATAAGCAACTGGATAGTAATGTCTAGTTTGAGGAAGAAAAAAATACACTGAACTGCAAATGTACTTCTATAATGTACTATCAGAAAAGAGAACTGAAGCCACAAAAGTAAATCAGCTCATGAAAACAGAAGGTACAGGAAACATAATCAAGTATAGAGGCAGAAGAAATTATATCATGGTGCCTTTTATTTAGAAAAAAAATGGATGTTAAGATAGGATAGGGGTGCAGGTCTATAGATCAATTAGTAGGGGGTATGTCCAACATAAACAAAGCTCTAGGTTGCATGCCCAGAACTGAATAAACTCCAGAGTGTTTTGGTGCACGATTGTGTTTCAGCACTCAGATGGAAGAAAGAGGAGAATCAGAAATTGAAGGTCCTCCTCAGCTACACAATTGAGTCACCCCTACCCCAAAGAGAGAGATGGAATGAAACTCTGCTGCTGGTGATAGTGGTAGACAGGAATAGAGTTGGGTCTGGTGGGAAGAGAAAAGTTAGAAGAGACAAGCATTGCTTCATTGCACTCAGAACGGGGAGCCAGTTAATATCTGAAACTGTGCTCTGAGTAAGAGATTCACCTAATCTGAAACAGGAGAGCAGAGCTCACAGAGAAGGAGCCAAGCAAAATAAAGAAGATGTTTCGGTCCTTAGTACTGGTTACTGAGGCTGGGATATGTTCTTTGTCCCTTTTATTGCCCACTATGTCTCACTCGAATCCTTTTTCCCATATCATAACTGCTAACTAGTAAACTCAGCATAGGTGCTCAGGCCAGGATTAAAGCAGGTATCCCCCTTCTTCTCCCATCCTAAGATAGTCCAATAATCTGTAAGAGACCCAGTGGGGAAAGGACAATGGCACAGGGTACATGGAGTCTCTCTACCATCAGAGCTTTCTTCTGGTTTTGGCCACACAGAGTGAGCCTTATCCAACAAACAATATCCACAAGCCATTGTAAGAAATGAAAGCTTGAGGGATCAATGTGAGGGAAAGCCTCAGAGCCTATATATCCCTACTCAGGTTGTGTTTTACACACACACACACACACACACACACAGTGTTAGCACAGACTGAATCCTGGCTCATGTTGGAATCTGTCTTAGTAGTGCTAGAATTGGGGGAAACAAAGCAATAGTTCTGAGCCACAAAGTCTGTACCTTATGTAGCTATAAAGTACAATAATATTTGCCCTGCTGGGTTTCATAAGATTAGAAACGATTTGTCTAACACACTTAGCTTGTGATAGCACTAAAATGTGTCACTAACAGTCAGAAGAAACCAAACCAGGATAAGCAAACAAAAATAGCGCCCGCATGCAAATAAAAAGGCAGTGTGTCTCCAAGACTGTTTCTGTTCTGACCTTTGTTGTGTTGGCTTCATCTTCAAGGTTGTGGGTCGCTGGAAGCCATCTATGTTCATTAGCTTTACTGTCATCAGCCCCAGCATGAGGGGAGTCAACTTTTCATGAGGTCCACACATGTCGCAGTTCCCAGGCTAACTTACTGAACTACATAGTTATTTTTATTGTCCTTACCATGTAAAAATGATAAATGACTAGTCTGCCATGTTATAAACCCCTGCCCCTGTGTGTAGAGGGCAGCTCTTTTTCCTGAATTTGACATTGTCCAGAAGTGTGGCAATGTGCCAGTCACCAAGTCTTGAGCCATAATTAATATAAGCCAAATGTAACATAATTGTAAGTGGGCCCAGTGCCCCCCAACACTGCATAGTAGTACCTGTGTCAACAACAGGAAGGGGAGAGGATAAGAAAAGAGGAGAGGGAGAGAGAAAGATAGAGACAAACATACAGAAAGGGGAGTGGAGGGGAAGGGCAGTGAAGGGAGGAAAGGGAAGGAAGGGGAGGGGAAGGAAGGGGAGGGGAAGGAAGGGGAGGGGAGGAGAGGAGAAGAGAAAGACAGGGGGGGGACAGAGAGAGAGAAAGCACACAAGCAGTGTCTCTAGTCTGGATATCGCCTCTAGAAAAACATAATATAATGGAGATGATACCCAGATACCAGCATTTTCAAACTCTCGGCACCCTCAGTGTGCTTCCAATTGGCCCACAAAGGAGAGAGTATACTCTAGACACAATCAGGCCTCTGATAAAAACAGACTTTATCACTAAAGCCAGAAGTAAGATCTCACTTAACCTACAGGTACTGAAAATGCAACTAAGCTTTCTTCCCCTACGCAAAGGTGAAGTACAGGTACTAAAGGCATCAAGAATGGAGCCTTGCTGGCAAATGTGGGAGCCATATTTATATAGTAAAGACTACAAAAGCCATTATGCTTGGTCCTCTACTTAGTCCGATTATTGCAAATTGTATCACATTTCCAATACCTATCAAGGAAGGTCCTGGCTCTTTCATGCATATAGTTTTAAACACTTTTCAAAGAACTGCCTTAGTAGTGGTCCTTTAATATCTGGATCATCACTCTTTTACACTGAAGAAAATGAAGTCAGAAGTGCTAAATGAAATCTGGAGCTATCATTGGGAGTAAGATATGGGAAAGGACATGGGAAAGGGTGGAGAGAGAGAAGCCAGCAAAGTATCACTAGATCTTCTGTGGGGGATCCTCTGTAGAATTTTGGAGAAGACACGAACACTATGCTTGAGACTTCTCTGGGAGTACCTGGCTGCCATTATTCATGAAGAAGGGTTTCTAGTGGGAAGACAGCACAATTCAGGGAGCTGAGTTAGAAACGTATCCCCAATGCTAGGATGCTGTGTCCCTGAGGCAGAGACATGTTAAGGAGAAGCCCCAGAGGAGTCCTTAATCTTCCAGTGTAGGAGGATTCAGGAATTTCCACTTCTCATCCCACATGCAACCCAACTCTTCCTGGGAGTGCAATGAAGCTTGGCTTCCAGGTGTATGTCTTAGTACCAGTGCTATCATTTAGTCTCCATAATTATTAGAACTATTCATCTTTGTTCTGCTGCCCAAAACATTGTGGTTCAGACATCAGGTGACTCTATTGCAGCTTCAGGTTTTCATGGGTTGGGGGCAAAAACTCTAGGTGGTCCCTCAGGTACAACCTAAGCAGTCCTGCATCCCTTCTCATTAGCTGTGGTTCTTATGGGATAAGTGATGCACTCTAAGTTTGCTTCTTCTCTTGGTCTTGACTTTCCATGTCTCGAACAGTCCCACCATAGCAGCCATGCAGGCTAGAATAGGAGCAACACATGCTGCAGACCAGTGTTACACCTGCTGGCTTGCCAGTCATGTGGATAACAATTCCAGTGGCTTGCAATCACTACAGATATCTGCTCATCTATAAAAGGCATTTGATAGCAATATGTAACCTATATATTTGTTAATATAATAACAAAACACAACCTATAACAGGCTTTCTTAGCATCCCTTAATGAACACTGTCTATAATGAATAGTTCTTGCCTGGTAACAGAAATAAGTAACAAAAGATTCTGAATTTAAAAACTATTTTATACCTACAAGTAGTTTCTAGAAAATATTTTATTGGGGTGAAATAAGGACATAAGTTTATTTTGTATTTTCTTCTTTGAAATGAATACATCAGTGTTTAGTTTTATATTGGTGAGAGGCAATTCACCCTTAAGAAATCTGGTAAACCCTGTGGGATTTCTCCCTGCCTTTTTAAAGATAAGCAACAAAAATGTATAAGATAAAGAAGACATGATCAATATAGGAAAATATTGACCTAATTCCCAAGTCTGCAGGTTCCATCGATGTAGCTTAAGAACCTAAGGCTATATAATACCCCTATGAATGTTGTATTTAAGGGTAGGTTCAAAACATTTTGCCACAAACATGGGGGAAAGTTCCTTGGCAGAGGAAACAAACCTAGCGGCCTAGGGGGGCAGCAGGTGATGGAAATGCTGGGAGAGTGTCAGTGGGTGAGTGCTGGGCAGACTTAAGAGCTACCCTGTAGGGGTGCAATGAGGAACAGCTCCTTCACATGGGGGTGTGGGACCTGTGTTGTCACATTCTCCCTCTTTTAAGAGAAGGCATTTGAATTTTTATATAAACTATCCATCTTGTTAGTGCTGGTCAGACAAAAAAAATTAACATTACTTGACACTTCGGGACATGCCTCATACCCAGTAGTGGTCAGCCAAAACAACTGGACTTGATGGATTGAAGAGTGAAAGAAAAGGAAGGGAGGGAAGGAGGGAGGAGGAATGGAGGCAGGCAGGCAGGCAGGAAGAGGAGAGAGAAATAGAAAGAGATGGAGAAAGAGTTGAAGTTGGGGAAGAGGTATTTGGGGAAAGCTTGGAGGAAGAAATAGACTGTATGAAGTTCTCAAAGAATTAACAAAAACATTGTTTTGAAAATAAATAATCAATATTGCTTGAGAAAAAGACAACAGTCTTTAACAGATCTGTCTAGAAGGATACAAGAAAGGGAAGGGAGAAGACCCCAGTTACTCACATTTTATGCCCTTTCACTATCGGCCCCAGTATTTCTTACACTTATTTTTAAGGCATAAGATTTAAATTGAATTTGACATCTTTCCTACAGTGTCAGCATGGAACCATAGGACAACCAATAGCTTAGGGAATGCCTTAAATCTTTCAATATTTACTTAAAACCTCCTCCTCTGTGCTAGGCAATATACAGGCTGGCAAAACACAAAGAGGAGAACACTGTCTTTTGTTTTCAGAATCTACAGACTGTGGAAACAACTATATCAGAGGTTTACAATGCCATGTATTAAACAGAGCCTATCAAAAAGATATGTAGAAAGGACAAAGGGAGGAGAAGGAGGAGGAAAACATGCCTCCTCCCAGGAGACTGAGAGGGATTCTCAGAGGAGAGAGCTCTTTTAGTGTAGCTTTATACTGTGGGGTCCAGATAACTAACCATTTATTAAGATACTCTGACTGAGTAAACGTTTTTATATTAGCAGAAACTGAAAGAAGAGGGTTAAAAATTATCCACATGGAAGCAATATGGTCAGATTATTATTATTATTATTATTATTATTATTATTATTATTATTATTATTATTATTTTTGTAATGGCAGCAGTGTAACATACGTTCTACAGGAGGCAAAACAGACAATAGATAGCCACAGAAAATGATTTAAGTAATTTAGCCCATTAAAGAGTAGCAAGGACATGAAACAAGGCTACTTTGTTGAAAAGATAATGTTATGGCTCAAAAAGCTCCATTTTATGTTAGGCATGCATCTTGATACCCACCAGTTGTTTGTCTCTGACTTGAGTTCCTGGAAGGTAAGTTGCCAATCACCCTGACTGAGTGACACCCATGGGAAAATTTAGAGCCATAACTATCTACTTGTTACATATAACTAACTGTATTTCTTTGCTTCTGAAACTTGCTTACACAGATACCCAAAGATTGTTCTGAGTTGCCTTAACCACATAACTTAGCAGAAAAGAAGAGGTTTTGCTTGCTTCCATAGAGATTGAAGGTCTTCCTATGGTTTTCCTCTTTAAAAGCCCATCCCCATACCCCTGCTTGACAGCAATCTCAAAATTGGCTCAGAGGATGTCCGTCCTGCTAGCAGCTAATCAATCAATAAATCCTTTAATTACAGCTGGATTGAGTCTGTGGTATTTTCCCAGAAGTCACAAACTCCATCACAATAACTAGAAGACTAAAACAAAAGGGAAGAACCTGGTGGCTGGCTTACAGGGGCGGGGAGGGGGGGCAGGTTCAGAGTGCCAAGCGAGACTCTGACAGAAGGCTGGACGCAAAAGCAAGCAGGGGACTCTGGAGCCAGGTTACTTGAGTTCAAACATTCTCGCACACTTATCTTCTGTGTGGCTTCAGGCAAGTTACTTATGCTCTCGGACTCTCTTTCTGGTATATATGCCAAGAGATCCCTTGGTAACATTGTACTTTTGTGCCTAAAACTTCCTATTGTCTCTACTCACTGTAAGTCTAGTTAGGGTGGTGACATTATCTAGTGTGTTGGTCTTAGAAGACCAAATGTCCCCTTTGTTGTGCTTTTGGACCAATTCCATTGTGATAGGGTGTGCTCGGGCATGGGCTGTGCTGAGAGCAGTCTAGGTTGGTGTGAATTCATAGATGGTTCTCAGATCGAAAAGAAAGCATACGTAGCACAGCGATAGTGGTCCAGTCCTTTATGCAGATGATATCACCTTCAGTGCTTTTAAGGATGAGGCTAAGGTTGGAGTGTCTAAGATAGGACGGTCTGATAAAAGTCTCTGCAGAGGAGGCAAAAATCTACACAGGTTCTTTAGGAGAAGAAGGCCAGATAAACGGGAGGGATTTAAGAACAGAAGGATCTATAAGAACAGCCCAGAGGAACAGTGACATAGGAGTCAGGTGTATATAAAATGAATAACACAAGGTTGAAGAGATGGCTCAGTGGTTAAGAGCACTGACTGGTCTTCCAGGGGTCCTGAGTTCAAGTCCCAGCAACCACGTGATGGCTCACAGCCATCTGTAATGGGATCAGATGGCCTCTTCTGTTGTGTCTGAAGACAGCTAGAGTATTCATATAAATAATAAATTGTTTTTAAAATTAGTAACACCTATCTCATAGCTATCACTTAGGATACTTTTCAGTAACTTGATTTTAAATTCATTTCTAGAAACAGAGAAAGGAAGAGTGATTTCTAGGTAGAACTGTATCGATTTTCAGGACCTATAGGTCCTGAAGACAATAAATTCAGACCATCGTTTCACATATCAGTAGTTAAAAAGGATCTGTTTCTATTGCTTGCACTGTGGTAGGAGAGCAAGCTTTACTCCTTCTCCCTTCTAAGTCCCCTTATACCCGGGCTGATAGCAAGCACCAACATCCAGCAGGAGGGAGTCACTGTCTGCTTGCTCCCCTTGCTGGGAGAGCGTCTCCTGTCACTTCTACTTTGACTCGAAAACCTCAGAGATGAAACTTGAATACAGACTTCATTTGCAGAGACAGACAGCCGACTCTTCCACAATATCTCCTATTACAAATAACATTGGTATTATAAAAATTCTGATGATTTTGGCTGTATAGAGAATAAAATGAAAATGTTGAGCATATTGGCTTTGGACTCAAGTCCTGACTCCTCCACTTCTCAGGTATGAGGGCCTCAGTAACTTACTGTTTTAAGCCTCCTATGGAAAGGGCAATGTTAACTCTGGGTTCTTTTAAATAGTGGGCCCAGTGCAATACATACTTTGCCTTTGAGCCCTTTTAAATAGAAGAGATTGAAAAAGAATGAAAAATGTATATTTGAAAAGGCTCTTTGCAAGAATTCATCTTTTCTTACAACAGGAAAACACCAGCAGTCTTCCCAACAGTGTAACTGTTCATGGACAGAACACGTGACCTGACTCACACTTCTCATGGAGCCAGGCTGGGCTAGCAGGGTAACTTTCCATGGACAGAACACGTGACCTGACTCACACTTCTCATGGACAGAACATGTGACCTGACTCACACTTCTCATGGACAGAACACGTGACCTAACTCACACTTCTCATGGAGCCAGGCTGAGCTAGCAGGGTAAGTATCCATGGACAGAACACGTGACCTGACTCACACTTCTCATGGAGCCAGGCTGAGCTAGCAGTGTAACTGTCCATGGACAGAACATGTGACCTGACTCACACTTCTCATGGACAGAACACATGACCTGACTCACACTTCTCATGGACAGAACATGTGACCTGACTCATACTTCTCATGGAGCCAGGCTGAGCTAGCAGGGTAACTGTCCCTGGACAGAACACGTGACCTGACTCACACTTCTCATGGAGCCAGGCTGAGCTAACAGGGTAACTGTACATGGAAAGAACACGTGACCTGACTCACACGTCTCATGGAGCCAGGCTGAGCTAGCAGTGTAACTGTCCATGGACAGAACATGTGACCTGACTCACACTTCTCATGGAGCCAGGCTGAGGAAGCTTCGTGCTTCTCATCAGCTTATCAATGCACTTCTTCCTAATAAATGTAATGCATAATCATTAAAGTCTCTCAAAAGCTAATTCAAACTACCTACCAAAGGCTTCCACATATGCCATAACCTAAGGATGAGCCTAAGGGAACTGTATCACATTCCCGAGTGTTCTTGGTCACTGGGAGCTTTTCAAGCATAAAAAGACAACTACGGCTAAAATCATATTCCACCTTTATTTTATATTAAATAACAGCAAAATAAATTTATGGGATATGGTGAAACTAAACATCTGTGGAGAGGAAACTTGTTTAAGTCCATCAGCTAAATTTTCAAATGACATAGGGGTGTTTCACCTGGAATTTAAAATCAAATAAAAGAAAGGCTGGGAATGCTCTGATCTGCTATTACCTTTTTATTTTTTAAAGATTACTATACTTTTCTATTGGCAAAATAGTCATTAAAAATACAACACAGAGTTAAGCAGTAAAATTGTATTCTATAAAGTATGATAACACCGTGGATCTTAAACCCCCCGGTGCAGATGTTCCTAATCAGGCTGAAAACACAAGTACACAAACCACTTTGTTCCAGCTACAGAATAATTTCATTAAAAGCACGCTTATAATTGAACAGAATAAATAATAGTTAAAGCCAGGGAGGTAGTAAGACTGCATGGAAATATAATCACTAAGAGTCTTTGCCAAGAAAGCTGTTCCAAAGTTTTAAAGCTGGGAAGTTGAGAAATCAGTTCCTTTTTCTGGCTACAGGTAGAACACTGTTACCTGAATTAGCCAAAACTCATGTGAACATACCTTTAAGGAAATGAGGTGCATGCATGCACACACACACACACACACACACACATACACACACACACACGAATACACACCTAATGCAGAATGTCATTTTTTAGAATCTGTTCTGGGGATGTTTTACCATGTTATATTTCTCATTGAGACAAGAATCCTGTAGGGACTGCACCTCGCAAGTAAACAGGCACAGTGCGGTGCACACAAGCTCTGAGTGTGTAGGATTCGCTTTGCAAATAGTGATCTTGGCAATAAGCCTCCTTTATGTACAAAAAGCTTTGTTCTCTGCTTTATAGCAAGTCCTGTGGCTACAGTAGGTAACTGTGACTGTGTGCTGCTAATTGGGCTCAAGAGCAATTGTATTCAGAATAGGAAATGTTCTGTAGCTTGATTCAACGACAGTGGGAAATTATGTCAGCACAGAGAAGTTATAAAAGCTTATTTTCCACAATCATTCATCCTTTACTCTGAACCAATATGAACTTTAACATTGCAAAATATGTTAATTCCATTCTAGTGTTGCTGCTTAATTGCTTAATTTCTAGCCGGGGGGCAGAAAAAGCCAAGTAATTTTAAAAGCAATTAGGAAAATCATTCACAGAAACATCTACTCTGCTTATTTTCCTAACATTAATAGCCATTTTATTAAGTCTGTTTCACTAGCTAAACTGTCACCCCTCAAACATAACCCCCATCCAAGAACCAAAGTAACATCCGTTCTGCAGGAAACTGGAAACACACGCTTACCTTGTGTCACCTGTTGAACTGCCAGCATCACCCCAGACACGGTGTCCGGGAGCAGGTTTTCCTTCAGATTGTACTGTGGTGCCCATTCCAAGATAGGTAGGCGCCTCTTACACCACTGCTTAATGTCTTCTCGGTGGGGGGTGTGCATCTTGCGCCACAGCACATTTCTCTTTTTCCTCTTTGCTCCGGTCATTTTTCAGACTCCCTCCTGTATTAGTCAACGTCTTCAAGAAGGGAGAGAGAGAAAAAAAATCGTTGGAGAACACCTCCTTTCGATGCCAGGCTCCAATTGGTCTGTGGTTTACAATGTCAAAGCTATCCAGAAAATAAATGAAAAAGAGAGAGGAGAGAGGAGAGAGGAGAGAGGAGAGAGGAGAGAGAGAGAGAGAGAGAGAGAGAGAGAGAGAGAGAGAGAGAGAGAGAGAGATGCAACTGAGCTGCATGCCTTACTGTGGTTCAGCTAATTATTCTAGATAAAAATTATAGACTCAAACCTTGAATTCCTATCTGAATAAGGAATGGTTCCTGTTCATGTAATACTTTTCTGAACTTGGAAAAGTAATAGGTTCGGTGGTGAGATAGTTACAGCTCCCTTGCCAGTAATTCCCTTTATATTCACTGTCGTCTTATGTTTTTGGCTGCATTCCCAATGGTTAATGAGGCAGTTCTGGGCGTGTGGTGGAAGTGGGCTGGGCTATGCTAATGCAACCAGGAAGGATCCAGCCAGTCCAGTGTCTCCCTACAAGCAAAATCATGGTCCTGACTGCCAGAAGGATCTTCTGTACAGAATATGCTGCAGTCACACTTCTTTGTGAGGTAGATATTTCCAACATGACGAAAAATTGCCAATTCCATAAAATTCGGAAACATGATAGGGGACTACATGAGTCCTTGTCATTCCGTTCTCTGGAATATGAGGTTTTCATTCATAGAATAAAACATTCAGATAACCACTGTGCCATCTGAGAAAGGACTAGCTATTTCTTATAAACAAACTGAAATTTCATCTCCTGGGCTAAGGAATTAAGTACCACAATGAGCAAATATTTGTGGCTAGAGTTTATTTTTCTTCCTGTCTCTGTTCATTCACTTTTCACTGATTGTTTCTCTATGTTTTTAATTAGCACACTTATGTCCTTGTAAATAAAATTTATTGAGAAATTCAGTATCATTAAAACTATTGTTTGAAGAGGCACGTGTGTGTGTGTGTGTGTGTGTAATACTATTTTTGTTGATATAACTTTTAGTAGAGCATTCTCCTTTAGAAGCTAGTGTTACATTTTATAACAGAATAGACTGTCAAAGATTTTATTATATTATTGTTTCCCACAGCTTCCAGAAGACTAAGCCTATATTGTGATCTGAACCATTGGAATTAACCCAAAAAGCCAATATTCTAACTAAAACTGTGAAGCCAGAAGAAAGAAAAGCATGCATGTAGTTACTTACAGTACTTTCTAATGTCCACTTATCCAGAGACTAGACATCAACTGCTGGAAGCTGTTACAACAGTAAGAACTTAGAACCCTTATTCTCTAAAGGATCCCCACTATGCTTTTCCCCATTAATTACATTAAGAGAAAGAGCTATTTTCTCAGCTTCAAAAATATAATGTCCCTTGCTTGTAATATGTGTAATACTTTTAATATGTGTAATACTTAGCAATTCTTTTTCAAACTCCATGAATCCTAAATACATTGAGATATATACATTTATATGAATGTATGAGATGTTTTCTATATTTTTCCGTTATTTTCACCACGTTACATTTCTAACACTTCAATAAATTTCTAACTCAGGGTCAGGCTAAAGGTTAGTAGAGGAGTCTAATGGCTGAAATGAAGCTGAATGGAATAGTTTCTGCCTACCATGCACAGGGCCCTTGGTTCAATGCTAGCCCTTCGCTAGCAATACAAAGAGAAGGAGAAGGAGAGGGGAGGAATCTCATTCAGAGAGGATGCTGTAAATGGTAGCATTTTAAACTTACTGTGTGATCTAAAAATAGCCTAAGAAGATTAATGCAAACGCACACAGTAGGAAATGTAGGCTGGCTTTCCTTCAAGCATGGGAATCTCTCCCATTGTTGTATGTACTCTATTTAGCATGTGTGCACAGAAATCAAGAATTATGTATACATTCATTGTGTATTAGTTTCTTAAGATAAACATGAAATTTAAAAAAATAATTCAAGCCTAAGCTGAAAAAAAATATGAGAACAAAAACTGGATGGCTTATCAGACAGTTCCTAAGAGAATAAATTTTTCCTAAAAATCCTAACATTTAAATCTGGAGCTCAACTCCCGTATTTTTCTAATCCTTTGTGCAGACACATTATTTAAAGCCTGCCAAAACCTCACACCACAGCACAATATCAGTCTTATTTATAATCAGTAATGCCAAACAAAGGGAGCCTTATGAGGAATTTCTTTACACACATGAGATTCTCAAAATGACTAGGCCAGCCCATAAAGTTCAAGAGTAATAACTTTTATTTGAAAGTTCCAATGACTGAAGTACTTTGATGTTCAATACTGTATACCATCCATATGGGCCATCTCTTCCCTGAATGTCCAGTGAACACCTATAGATATCAAAAGATTTTCTGATTGTCTTCCACTTCAGATATGGACCAACAGGAGAGCTCTTCTTCCTAAAACATCATTTGAGTGACATCATTACCATGTCTAAATTTCTGTAACCTCCAACATTAAATTCAAACCTATTAACGAAAACAATATAATTCTTCTGTCCTGCCTGCTGCTCCCAACTAGCTTATCATAGCTACTTAGCTTAGCAACTTGCTCCCATCCAGCAAGTGTGCATTAATCAATCACTGCTCCCATCCAGCAAGTGCGCATTAATCAATCACTGCTCTCATCCAGCAAGTGTGCATTAATCAATCACTGCAGAGCAGGACAGGAAGGGGAGAGTAGGGATTTCCTATTCTTTAGGGGATATTTAATAAAGGAAATAGGAATTAATGGAGATATTTAATGAAGAAATAGGAATTAAATAGGAGATATTTAATGAAGGAAGTAGGAAAAGGTATAAGTAACATTCTCTCAGGAAAAAAGGTAAATTAAGTCACACAGAAAGAGTTGGATGCTCAGGAATGGGGGAATTTCATTACCACTGAGGGCAATTCATCCCATCCGGCCCAGACACTTGTGTTCCAGCAACAGTTAATGACCTGCCACATAGTGATGTCACATCTTTTAAATATTTATTAAAATCTACATCTTCCATGAATACTTCCCTAGATCCCCAGCATTCTGGTCATGCTATAGGTTTAGTATTCAGGTAGCCTTCACAGATATAGAGCTGAAGTCACTTTCCTGATTTTTTTTTCTGGCTTTATATCTTTCTCTTATGATTTTCTTTTGACTCATATCACAAATTCTCTATGAATAAGGCTTACTCATATCATTTTTTCCTTATGATCTACTAGAAGAAACTATAGACATACCATCCCCTAGATAGTTATGAGTCCAATAGTCCTCCTGAAATTGCTCAGTGATCACTTAGCCTGGTGCAGCAAATTTGCCACACTTGGCTCTAAAAGAATAGAGATAGTATGCAGAGAGAAAACAAGTGGAGGTAGTAGGGAAAAAATAGGGAGAACTTTTGTCTTTGCTTGCTCAACTCTTCCTTGCCCTTTGAAAATCTAAGATATGTTCTTGTTATTAACACAGTCCTTTTCTTTATAGTATAGAGTCTGGATTGTGGAGAAGGAAAAACTGAATGGGATGTGCACAAAGGGAGAAGGTGCAAGCAATGTAGCATCCCTTCTGGCTTGAAACTTCACAGAGGTGGGGAGTTGGCACTGAGAGTATTCAACATGGTTATGACATATAAGGGAACTGGGCCAGGCTTGAGTGAGGTCAGAGTCTCTTGGGAAATATTAAACTGGCTATAAGCTGGATCATATTCACTGGGTTTTGAGAGACATAAGTAAAGATTCCTCACCTGTGCAGGGACAAAACACCAAAAGCACTGATAGATATCCTCCAAGTTATACTGAACAAAGCATAGGTCACAGCAGTTTCTAACTCATGTCTACTACATGAGGTTGGTAAACATGTCTAATGAAAAGACAGAGCACAAGACTTAATCTGCCAGAAAAAGAGGAAGCAAAGATAAACGTTTTCCTCTGTTCACTAAACCATACGGCCAGCACTGAGATGCATCCACATATGGAGAGAACTTTGATTATGTGAATTAAACAGGGTACCAGCTTCTAACTAATGCTAACTTGATACACATTGGTATAACCCTTTAATCCAAGTTTAGTTTTAATTTGTCTAATGATATAAATTAAAAAGCTTAGAGAAACAGCTCTTCTAATTTTTGGACCTGACTATTAGAACATTTTTTCCTAATTTGTAAGCCAAGACCCACTATTTCAGAGTTCTACTCTTTGGTTTTTATCCTAACGTCTGTACTATATTACAGACTCTCACCTTCCTGCCCAGTTCATTCAATGCTACAATTTCTAAAAATAGTTCTTTATTTTTCCTAGGTGCTGATCATTTCCTAAATACTATGACACATGTAAGTGAACTGCAGCCCTGCATTCTGTAATGTTTTCTCATTACCAACCAGTCCAACAATGAGTAAGACTGATAACAAGAATGGTCACTGACGTGCATAACTAGCCATCTTTGATTACATAGAACTTTCCAGCCTGTTTGTTTACCTTATTGCTTTTCATTCTACCATTATTTTGTATTATGTAATGGTTGTGAATATAGCCCTAGTGCTGTAGGAAGGAAAAGTTAGGAAGATCACTGAGATTTCTGACCACTGACATAGCTTCAAGTTCAGAAACAGATCCTGTCTAAATCAGGACATCTGACAGACATCCTCCTCCAGCCACTGCATGCAAAAAAGAAAAAAAAAAAAAAACGTGCAGCTAGTACCTATAATTTATGATAAAATGGTCAAATATGATTTTATAGTGTCTAAAATGAATCTTAAGGATTCAGATAAAATCAAATATGCTGTCTTCAATAGTCATATAACTTCAATACAGAAAAAAGAGGGTAAAATTTCTCTGAAGACTTCATTGACTCTACCCCCTCGATACATAGCCTCCACTTGGAATAATAATCATGAAAAAAGAGATTATTTGGAACTTAGTATTACTCAAGAGGGAACTAGCTAAAAAATACTCCATAAATCTTGTATTTTTCACATGGATCAGTTCCCCAACATAAATTTCCTCTACTTTGTCAATAGTGTTTGACTTACTTTTTAAGGGAAATCCAAAGTCAGTATGGATCTTGTCTCATTGGCACAGAAACTTGAAATAGCACCTTGTTGTCAGCCCTAATTAAGAGGACTCAACAGCATAGTTATTGTTTTCATAGCTTTCTGGAAGATGATTTGAGTTTAATGTAGCACTAATGAGGCAGCCCTAAGAACTGAAACCTTAAATTCTTACGATTCCCCCTTCCAACATGAATAGCTCCATCTGGAGACCAAAAGGTGACCTGCAGAGTTAACCCTAACCAAATTATTCTCTTATATACATATAGCACTAAGTCTCTGTGTCAAAAGCCAAGCTCAACAAGGCAGGCCTGGTGGTGTAAGATTCTAATCCGTTATTAAGAGACTGAAACAGGAGGATGAAAAACTGATATCTAGCCTAAAGACAGTTTATTGAAATAGACCTCTCAAAATAGGAAAGTAAAAAGACCTGAGGCTATAGCTTACTGGTAGACTCTTTGCTTAGTATGTGTGAGGCGCTAGATTCAATACTCAGTACTGCAATCAATCGATAAATAAATAAAAATAAAAATTTAAAGCTAAGGCTCCTGATTTGATTTTAAAACTTGATGGCTTTGTACCCTTTGGGTCAAGATAAATGAAAATTTCAGAGGGCTGATGCTTGGATAAGAATTCCAATAACTATTTACTTTTGCCAATATTTTTCTGATTACTAAATCCTCAAATAATTATCATAAAATAAATTTCTGAGAGAACAGAGAAATATTAAATAAGAAAATGTGTTCTATACTTATACTACTAATTTCAATTTTCATGTGTTATCCTTATTCCTTTTATAAAATGCTTTTACTTTGCATAACTTAGGTGTCATGGTCCACTGTGTGTATCTCTAGTATTGATATATGACTAGACATAGAAGCCTTCGTGACAGCATCAACAACCCTCTTTCTCAAGGATGTGCTTCTCTCTAGGAATGAACAATCTAGTTACCAAGATTTTTATTACTTCAAATAACACTGAGGGAAAGTCTTGGTGTAAGTTTTAAACCCATATTTATTACTTCCTTATAAATAAATTGCTAGAGCCCCAGTGCCAACAAACGACTCTGAAAGATGCCATTTGGGGGCAGTTATGTTTCTCATTATCCAAAGAGGATTTTCTGAATCAAATTGTACATGAGTCCAAATCTACAACAAATCCATTTTGTGAGTAGTCTTGCCTTCTACCTCTGTGTATATTGACTTAAAATTTCAGAATGTCTAATTTTCTAGACTAATTGGTCATTTAGTAAATGGTTGTAGCACTACAGTTAGACTTTACTAAGGCCTTAAAATCACAAAATGTATTTTTTTCTTCTGAGCTTGTTTTTTTTTTTTTTTTTTTACTTGATGGTGTTGATTCCACAATTGTCAACATAAATCAGATATGAGCTAATTCCCCAAATGATACTTTAAACAATAATCAGGACTTCTCAGCACTCATACTTGTCTACAGAAGCCAAACCAGGTGACAGTGAGATAAAAGTGATATAAAAAGAGAATATGCACAGTTATAGTAGTGATTTAAATTCATACAGCAGGATAGGGCTGGAAAGATGCATTGGCAGTTACAAACATGTACTGCTCTTCCAAAGGACCCAGTTGTATTCCCCAGCACATACTTGAAGCTTCTTATGATTGCTCATAACTGTAGCTCCAGGGGACGCAATTCCCTTTTCTGACCTCCACAGGCACCTTCATGCACATTAACTTACATAAGCACATACACATCTATATAAAATTAAAACAGTAATAAATGAATAGTGCCTTAAAATATAGACATGCCCTCAAGACATTTTAAGTTCAATAAAAATTCAACACATTTAAGGACTTTTAGATCTTGAACAAAGAATTTTAATGAAACAGCAAATCAATGAACAGCAAATAAGTAAAGCGTCAGATATTTTAGTTCCCTCATTAATTAATGGTACAACTGAAATTTACTCGAGAAATTTCAAATTTTTCACTGCAGATAAATGGAAATATTTATTGCAATATCCCATATATTTACTGCTAGTGAAAATTCATCTGCTCAAGCAATAAATCAACCTGCAAGGAACATCGCTGTTTATTTGTGTCAGAAGGAGCATATGGAAAAGAAATATTTGAAGGGTTATGTTATGGAGTCAGACTACCAACTAGTACAGCTTTGGCAAGGAAAGCTAAAACCCAATGCCAACTTCTCAAGGTCTTTGAAAGGAACATTGAGATAAGTGGGCACCAAGGACAATGCTTGGCATAAGGGAGAGGCACCGATAAGTTCTAATTGTTAGCTATCACAAATTTCTTTCACTGTTTGCTAAGATAATTTGAATCATGTCTGAGACTTTCAGCAGTTTCACACTGAGATTTTAATGTGCCTTTAAACATTAATATGTAAACTTATTATGCCATAAATGTCTTGCTTGCAGCTATTATTCAATTAGAGTGAAGTATTTTCTTCTCCTAGGGTGAACAATCTTACCTAGCTTGTAATTTTCTGTAAATTTATCTACTTAGTCCCTGAAGTTAATAACATCCCAAATACATTTCCATCTGTGTCAATGCTGGTGAATTTGTTCTTAAGCTGGAAATCTGAAATATATAATGTCAAAATTAATTCTAAAACAATCACTCATGTTCAGTTAAAAGCTCTGCATAAACATATTAAAGGTGTCTGGTCTGGCATGGGAATTAGTGCAAGTAATCACAAGAGTGGTGTGAATTCACAGTTATTGTTCTGAGAGTTTTAATTTAAACAATTGCCTTAGCAGAAGTGGTCTCCCTCATCTTGGCTATAAATCACTCTTAACAAGTTACAAGTCTCTATCCAATCTGGGAAAATGGCAGTCTAGTGTACTTTGACACTCGTGTCAAAATGAGAAAAAAATAAGTATGCTTAGTAACCCACTGTTCATATACCTGCCAATCCTTCTAGGTGCCAACAGAAAATTGTATTGGCCATCTCAAAGAAAAATTGCAACTGAAGTAAATATTATTTCTCCTGCGATTTCCTAGACTCTGAGTATTCTTATATTTGAATCTATTGTTCTGATTGTCTGCTTTATAAGTATCCATGATCGGAGCACTTATTCACTAAGTTGATAATACAATCAGATGGAAAACCAACAGGAGTAAAGAAGTTCACGAACAGTCTCCCAGTAAAATATTTGTAATCAGAGAAAGTGAATAAGGAATGTTTCTATATGGCTTGGGTTTTGATGATACTGTTAAGGGAGAAATTGAAAATCTCACAATTGCTCACAAGAAAAGGATGGTGAAGCCATGAGAAGTGTTACCAAGAGAAAAAATATTAATAAGGGCTTCGATATGGAATATTTTCAAAAAAGAAGGGAGTAGGAAAGATGGATGATTAAAGAAGTGTGGGATTTAACATCTAGAAAGTTGCTAAGGAACCCTGAGGGAAGCAGTTTTACAATGTATTGGGTGAAGAAAATAGACCTCTTTTGGCTGTAGAGACACGAGTGCTAAGACATAAGGACTTGTTTCCATGAGTATAATGAAGATGGAGGGTTTTTAAGACAGACGCCTACAATTGTTATTTCAAATACAGAGAAAACAGGGCAAATGCAGCAAGCACATGGGTGATGGGAGAGCGATGCTGGGAAGACAAGAGGACGAGAAAAGGCAGAGCTGCAACAGTGTCTTACTGGCAATATGCTCCCATGAACCAGGAGAAGAAATAGAGAGCATAGAGAGACCGAGCAGAAAGAAATTGGGTAAAGTTTCTTTACCCAATTCCTAGATTGATTAGAAGGTAGTTAAGATTAAAATAGAAAATACATGATCATTTTCAGATCCTGCTAAATACACAATACCTAGTGAAATTTGAATTTTAAAAACATGAGGAATAAGTTTGTGTCAGAAATGCTTCATGAAATCCTGAGATGTATATATACAAAAACAAAAACAATCCCCAAAAAAACCCAAATGCATTGGTTGTTTATCTGAAATTCAAACATTTGTACTGAAGATGCAGTTTTGAAAAGTTGTTTATCCGAAACACAAATTTAAATGTGCATCCCCATGGTTTTTATATATAGTAAACTGGATTTGAAATAGAATTACAAAGTACAGGTTCTCTACGAGCCCCTAGAATGTGTTGGAAGCAGACACCACTTCTGTCAATGGCATGATATCAAGGAAGGCTTGAGTTCTAATTGTGCCGCTTCTTAGCTTTGTGAGCATCAACAACTTTGGCAGAAGAATGAATCCAGACCTGTAAAAGGACAGTGCTTCCTACACTAATTCTTAAAGCAACAGTGTCACCTAGTGGCTACGTAGCCAATACTGAACAGCTAAAATCACCTTTTAAAGGTGATTTATCCAGGCAGAATTTGCTAAACTCAGGTGAGTGGTCATATCAATAGTGAGCAACAGCTCCCATGGCCTGTTACATCAACTCGTTTCACTGTCTTATCAATATAACGCACATTCTGCCAACAACATGAGGCGTAGAATATTCTGCACTTCTCTACTTTCCCTTGACAGTCTAACCTACTGTTGAAGAAACCTTCTTCTGCCGCCTGGGAGATTTTAACTCTGAAACTAGCCACGAAGATTGAGGATTTTTCATAGTTTTTACTAACTATATTATTCTCTGGAAAGTGGTAGAAAGGGCAGAAGGCATGGGCAGAGCTGGAAATATGAAGCTTGAGGTTTTCCTCAATTGCCAGCTTCAGTTTTTCCCTTCTATTTAGGTTAGCAGTTTCTATTTTCTTTCTCACACTGTCAAGAGACTATGTTATTTTGAGGCGGGTGGAATCCTGAACATAAATTAAGATAAATATCTTAATTTATAGTTTGTAATAGCCTAGTACAAATTCTGTTTCTGTGTTCATTTAAGACCAATGTCTATGTCTCAATATTTTATTGTGGCTTCTGTCCTGAAGACTTCTCAATGAAAAGAGGAAATCTGTGTTTTCAAAAAGGAATAAATAGAGCAGAGTTTTTGCACTTCCAAAAATATAAGAAAGAAGTTAACAATCTGAAATAGCCTATGCATGAGATTTTACTTAGGCTCAACTTAAATGTATTTCTAAATATTCTAGGTGAGAACCCCATGGACTAATGATCAACAGTTAAATAAACACTGCCCTGGAACTGATTATATGTCAGCTCTGGTATGCCTTGAGACTTATTAATCAATGACTAGAGAAGTATTTCCTGAGTTTGCCTGTGAGAAATAGAAATATATCAAAAATAGGCCAGGAACATTCTTTTTACAGGGTCAGTACTTTTTTTAGGTATGTTTTTAAATTCTCAGTGATTTTCAATTGCTGCATATTTCTGTGTCTCACGGCCCTTTTGTGTTTTTGTTTTCCATCCCAGACTTCCCTTCATCTAAATCTTTCATGAGTTTTGTGCAGTTGACACTGTTTCACAATATCCCTAGATGCTGAGAATTCGAAGTTCCCTCTTCTGTTGCCTCCAGACAGGAAGGAGAGGGGAGTTGAATGTGGTCACTTTATTAGACAAGGCCTGCTAGCACTTCTGAAGAAAGCTCTAAACATGAGCACAGATATACTTCCACTAGTATTTCTTCCCATCTCTTGAAGGCCTCTTTTCCTCTAGATGCTTAGATGCTTAGATGTTTAGATGCTTAAGGAGCTCTGCTAAAACTAAAGGTGGGAAGCAGGGATATAATCCTTCCATATAGATACTCCAAGGCCTTTAATGGAGATTTTAGTGCCCACAGGAGCTGTGGGAAACCAGGCCATAGGTTCATGCTGTGCCTGTTTGCTAGGTATCAGTGAGCATGAACATGGAGAACTAAGAACAGGCAATATTAGGTAGCACCCCTTGAGCTTGTCTATGGATCAAATAATGGCTCTGCCAGGGTGAGCTTGTAGTAGAATAGATGAGAAAATTGAGCAACTGTGCAATGAGTTCCTGGCAATGCATGTCTAATTACTGAATGGAAGCTGGCTTTCAAACATAACCATTTCTCATCTAAAAAGATAAAACAGGTTTCTTGTTCAGATGTGCCTGCTTCATTTAAAAGCACTTAATTTTTCAACACTTGTTGAGCTTCTAGTAGAATAGATGCGAAAGTTGAGCAACTGTGCAATGAGTACTTGGAATGTAATCATTGTGAAACTTGAGAATGGACCAGATATTTTATGCATCTGAGAGGTGAAAATGGGTGACCCATTACTTCCAAATCTATCTGCAGTACTTCTACAGAACATAATAGAAGAGTTGCACAATGTTCATTTACAAAAGAACATGTGTACATAGAGAGATCGCTAGCACAGAAACTAATCTTGAAGCTTTCTGAAGCCCATCCTAAAAATTGTGGGCTTAGCACTCTGCATAACAGTTTAAATGGAAAGTTTGTCTCATACCCAACAGGTCTCATTAAAGCCAGTGAAGTCATAGAGGGAGCTCATGAGCTCCAAAATGAAATCCTGACCAGTACTTCACACTGTGAGGGTTAGATGACATTTTTAGGAGAGAAAGAACAATTACCAGAACTTTTAGAGAACTGAAAATTGTATTGACAGAGACAAAATTAAAGTACATTAAAATATGAAAAGGAGTTTAAAATTCACAGCGAATCAGCATTAAATCTATTCTCTTTATATGCCTTTTAATGTATTTAAATAAGATGTTTCTAAAACGTCAAAGTTTAGAATATCCTTGACTGATGGGAAAGAGAAGAGCTGGAGGTAGAGGAAAGAGGAGTGGGTACACGCTCTTTTTGAAGGCTGGATACTACAACAGCACCTTTGAGGCAATGATGGGAGAATGAGCCACAGCACACTGGGAGCTCACTGAGAACGGCCAGGTGTATTTGAAATATAGCCCATCCAAATTTTTAGAAATGGGAGCTTTTTGCTTTGCTGCTTACTTAAGTACTCTGTGATTGGAGGAAAGTTGCTTTGCCCTTGGGAATCTCAGAAACATATTAGCATAAAAGGAGAGAAGACTTTAGGTTCCAGGGCACTCTCCAGCACACCCTACGGGGAACTGCCTACTATCCCTTCCTACTCTCTCTTCAGCAGCCAAGTAAATCACTCCAGTTTCCCTTTATGATTCCTGTTCTCCCCTTCTGGGCTCATCTTGTATTGAATTATTGCAAGAACCAGTCTGATGAATCCTAACTAGGCTGAAATAAATTAGCCTCTGTTTGATGGTTTCTTCTTCATTAGAGTCCCACAAGGATACCAAAAAAAGAAATTCTAATTAAATAAAATCAGTCAAGACTGAGGAAATATCTTGCAAACCCCAGGCCCTCTCCACTAACTTGGAATCATTCACAATACTCTGTTCTCCCTGTGAACATTAAGCAGCATTCTTGGCTAGATCCACCAAACCTTAATTTGTTGGTAATGACCAGCTTTCTTGGAATCACACAACTAAAGAGTCCCAAGAGATTGCCTCATTCAATCATCAGTACTCTCTAAATGATATTTCAAAAAAAAAAAAAGAGCATTTCATTCAGAATGAAGCTTCTCTGGGAGCCTTCTGGCCCAGGGAGGGCCTGCATCTTTCATGTAACACTAGAGGCATGTGCACATCTCGCTAGCAGATGCCATAACTTCGCAGAACAGGCCAAGCGAACGTGTCTGGCAGCATCTCACTGGTTATTTCTCTTCTCCTGCTTCTTTAGGCATTCTAGTACTCTGTTGTCTAGATTGTGACACCTTGATATCTTAAGCAATTCCTAAAATTAGCAAAACACATTTCACTAGACTTGTGATCATGTGACATGTGCCTAGAAAATCCAATGTACTAAGCTGGGAAGATGATCTTCAATATCATAAACAATGTAACAACATGTAAAAATAACTTTTTAAACTTTTTGTGAGCTCTGGGGATACTGGTTGGTTAGTATTGTGAACTAACCAGTACCCCCAGAGCTCCCAGGGACTAAACCATCAACCAAAGAGCACTCATGGTTCCAGCTGCATATTTATCAAAGAATGGCCTTGTGGAACATCAATGAGAGGAAAGGCCCTTAGTCTTGTGGAGGCTCGACTATGCCCCAATGTAGGGGAATGCCAGGTCAGGAAAGTAGAAGTGTGTAGGTTAGTGAGTAGGGAAAGGAGGGATGGGATAGGAGAGTTATCAGAGAGGAAATGAGAAAGGGGGATAAAATTTGAAATTAAATTTAAAAATATCTAATAAAAAAAGTAAGTTCAACAGTGATGATATGTTAAAATAAACTTTCTGTGAAAAAGCATAGTTTGTAGACAGCAGAGGTACAATGCTGCTATGAATTTTGTAGCATATTAAATTTCCATACATATCTATACAAAAACATAATGGATCATAACTCTGGCTTATAATACAAACTCATATTCAAGTAAATGAAAAAATATTGTGAACACATTCATTTGATAATAAATAATTAACCCCTAAAAACAACTTCTTAAAAGCATTTAATTCTGTAAATATCTGCATCAGAAAGGTGTTACTCTCCCCATTATCCGACTTCTAAAATGCATTCAGAGAAAAAAATTAGCTTGAAACCAATTTTTATTTGTCCTAATGAGTAATTTTAGTCTGACAATAAGTTGCAGATATTTCTGTTATAGAGTATAACATAGTAGATGAAGATTAAATATGCCCAATCTTATTTTGTGGGGACATTATCTTTTCTTTTATTAGATATTTTCTTTTTTACATTTCAAATTATATCTCCTTTCCTGGTTTCCCCTCCAAAAAAAAAAAAAAACTCTCCCCTCCCCCATTCCTCCTCCCCCTGCTCACCAAACCACCCTCTCCAGCTTCCTGGCCCTCACATTCCCCTACACTGGGGCACAGAACCTTCACAGGACCAAGGGCCTCTCTTCCCATTGATGACAGAATAGGCCATGCTCTGCTACATATGCAGCTGGGGCCATGAGTCCCTCCATGTGTACTCTTTCGTTGATGGTTTAGTACCTGGGATGCTCTGAGGGAACTAGGTAGTTCATATTGTTGTTCGTCCTAAGGGGCTGCAAACATTTCAGCTCCTTGGGTCCTTTCTCTAGCTCCTTCATTGGGGACCCTGTGCTCAGACCAATGGATGGCTGTGAACCTCTACCTCTGTATTAGTCGGGCACTGTCAAAGCCTCTCAGGAGAAGGCTATATCAGGCTCCTGTCAGCCAGCACTTGCTGGCATTCACAATAGTGTCTGAATTTGGTGACTGAATATGGCAGGGATGCCCAGGGGAGCAGTCTCTGGATTGTCCTTCATTCAGTCTCTGCTCATAGTTTGTCTGTGCAACTCCTTCCATGGGATTTTGTTTCCCCTTCTAAGAAGGATCAAAGTATCCACACTTTGATTTTCCTTCTTCTTGAGTATCTTGTGGTTTGTGCATTGTATTATGGGTATTCCGAGATTCTGGCCTAATATCCACTTATCAGAGAGTGCATACCATGTGTATTCTCTTGTGATTAGGTTACCTCACTCAGGATGATATTCTCCAGATCCATCCATTTCCCTAAGAATTTCATAAACTCACTGTTTTTAATAGCTGAGTAGTACTCCATTATATACATGTACCACATTTTCTGTATCCATTCCTCTGTTGAGGGACATCTGGGTTGTTTCCAGTTTCTGGCTATTATAAATAAGGCTGCTATGAACATAATGGAGCATGTGTCCTTATTACATGTTGGGAGCATATTCTGGATATATGCCCAGGAGTGGTATAGCTGGGTCCTCTGGTAGAACTATGTCCAATTTCCTGAGAAACTGCTAAACTGATTTCCAGAGTGGTTATACAACCTTGCAATCCCACCAGCAATGAAGGAGTGTTCCTCTTTCTCCACAACCTTGTCAGCATCTGCTGTCAGCTGAGATTTTGATCTTAGCCATTCTGACTGATGTGAGGTGGAATCTCAGGGTTGTTTTGATTTACATTTCCCTGATGACTAAAAATGTTGAACATTTCTTTAGGTGCTTCTCAGCCATTCGGTATTCATCAGTTGAGAGTTCTTTGTTTAGTACTGTACCTCATTTTTAATAGGGTTATTTAGTTCTCTGGAGTCTAACTTCTTGAGTTCTTTGTATACATTGGATATTAGCCCTCTATCAGATATAAAAATTGGTAAAGATCTTGCCATTTTGTCCTCTTGACAGTGTCCTTTGCCTTACAGAAGCTTTGTAATTTTATGAGGTCCCATTTGTCAATTCTTGATCTTAGAGCATAAGCTATTTGTGTTCTGTTCAGGAAATTTTCCCCTGTGCCCATGTGCTTGAGGCTCTTCCCCACTTTCTTTTCTATTAGTTTCAGTGTATCTGGTTTTATTTGGAGGTTCTTGATCCATTTGGACTTGAGCTTTGTACAAGGAGATAGGAATGAATCAATTTGCATTCTTCTACATGCTAACTGCCAGTTGAGCCAGCACCATTTGTTGAAAATGCTGTCTCTTTTCCACTGGATGGTTTTAGCTCCTTTGTCAAAGATCAAGTGACCATAAGTGTGTGGGTTCACTTCTGGGTCTACAATTCTATTCCACTGATCCACCTGCCTGTCACTATACTAATACCATGCATTTTTTTTTTTTAATCACAATTGCTCTGTAGTACAGCTTAAGGTCGGGGATGGTGATTCCACCAGAGGATCTTTTATTGTTGAGAGAAGTTTTTGCTATCCTAGGTTTTATGTTATTTCAGATAAATTTGCAAAATGCTCTTTCCAAGTCTTCGAAGAATTAAGTTGGAATTTTGATGGGGATTGCATTGAATCTGCAGATTGCTTTTGGCAAGATGGCTGTTTTTACTCTATTAATCCTGCCAATCAATGAGCATGGGAGATCTTTCGATCTTCTGAGATCTTCTTTGATTTCTTTCTTAAGAGATTTGAAGTTCTTGTCATACAGATCTTTCACTTGCTTAGTTAGAGTTACACCAAGGTATTTTATATTATTTGTGAGTATTGTGAAGGGTGTTGTTTCCCTAATTTCTTTCTCAGCCTGTTTATCCTTTGTGTAGAGGATGGCCACTGATTTGCTTGAGTTAATTTTATATCCAGCTAGTTTGCTAAAGCTGTTTATCAGGTTTAGGAGTTCTCTGGTGGATACAAATTAGATACAAATTGGATACAAAGGGATACAAATTGGGAAGGAAGAAGTCAAATTATCACTTTATTTGCTGATGATATGTTAGTATACTTAAGTGACCCCAAAAATTCTACCAGAGAGCTCCTAAACCTGATAAACAACTTCAGCAAAGTAGCTGGATATAAAGTTACTATTTGTAATAACTCTCTGAGAAAGGAATTGTTATTCTGTGCCATAGATATAGGGGTGTCAAATAGAAGCCCTGAGAGGATAAGGAAAATATATATGGCCCAATTGCAGTGTGTAGAGCAAAACTTATGCCAGACACTAGTAGAAAGAAACAGTACTCCAATCTGTGGATAGTAAACACCAGGAAGTATAGCATAGACACTTGGGGACCCAGAAGAACTTGCGGTTGGAATGTGAAATGTCCCATGCTGCTTACTTTGGTCCCTCACAGGTGGTAAGGTGTGAAAATTGAATGGTGTGGATGGTCCTGGTGCTTTTGTATTTTGATGTTAATTCTGCTCTCCTGGGAAGGGTTGTCTGGAATGAGAAATGAGTCATGTACTCAGGTCACTCCTAGTGAAACATCTCCTTATGAATAAAGGACCAATCACTGGACAAGTACATGGGACTTCTGGGTTGGATGGGGGAAGAGAGGAAGCAAGAGAGAGGGGGTTCCTTTTGGGATGAGGACAGCGTGAGGACAAGATATAGCTACTAGTGTCTCCCAGGTCAGCCACTGAAGGATTTAGATTTAATAAGCCTTACAAGATTAGCATTTTAGTTGTTGCACCCAGCAATTGAGTTACCCTTGTTTCTGAACTAAGTGTGTGTTGTGTTTTCCTTCACACGGTGGCTCATCTGGGTTGAAGAGAGAAAGGTAGGGCAGCAAAGTGTGGGTTTGTCTGATGCACACCACAAAAGCCATGGGGGTTTTGAAGCATGGTAACTTAGGAACTTACTGAGCTGGGTGGAGAAATTTTGGAGCTCTGAGGCAGAGAGTCTCCAGGAGATCAGAACTGGCCAGTGAGACTGCTGGGGCTGAGAGTAGCAATGTGTAGCATGGGAACTTGCCATTTCTTTTTACTATTTCCTGCAACAGGTGAAACCTTGCTGAAGAAGTGAGGCAGAGATTCAAGAGTGTCACAGCTTTCTAACTTCAGATGCACTGAAACCAGGCCCCTCACTCTCAAGCCACTTTCCCTTCTCTGATAGAATGAACAGCATGTCTTCAAATAGGAAGCCAAAATTCGCCAATTCTCCCTTAATTTGCTTCTTGTCATAGATTTAGTCATAACAACAAGAAAAGTAATTGATACAGAAAGTAACTAGACAAAGGGGCCATGAAGAAAAAGTGTCAGGAGAGGGAGAGGCAGGTAGACTAGAGACCTGTAAGAAGGACAAACAAATGTTAAGAAATGCAGACTTTGTTTAGAACATAACTGAAAGCTATTAAATGTCTGTGCTTTCGGGCATAATGATTTGTCTGTAACAGACTAACAGTGGAGAAAGTTCAATAGAAAGAATTTATAATAAGCTATTACAGTTGTAATAAAGCATACCATTAGGAAATACAAATAGTATGCCTTTTACATAGTGGTATATGTGGGACTTATTTAAAAGGAAAAGTTTATGCTGGAAAATATCAGAATACTGGTTGACTAAAGACAGCAAGGTTGAAATTTACTATAAAGTAGGGCTGCCACCTAAAATACAGGCTTTAGGGCTTAATTTGAATTTCAGGCCAACAAATTTTTTCTAGTATAATATAAACATGGTCTATGCATTTTCATCTGTGAAATGTATACAGGGCTGGGAGAGAAGTCTCTCGGGTAGTGGTAATACAGCACAGCCAGGTCAGAGCTTCAGAACACATCTGCGAAGGCTATGTCGATTTAGGAATGCAAACATTAATGTGAGAAAGGTAATGGTAAAACTACTGAACTCTAGTTGGTGATACTTGCTAACTTATTAGAAGAGATATGAGGCAATCTCTGAAAGTTACTTCAACCAGCATCAAAAGTAAGATATATTGGGAAAATGATGGTGTACGACAACTGTACATAGACAGCTAGAGTCTCTGAGAATGGGGATAGTTCAAGAACAGCTATCCTATGAAGATGAAGAAAGCACTCATTTCTATGGCAAAGTAAAACAGGAAACTTTGCATATTTCACAAGACAATTAGCTTTTTAAATTTGCTTGGTATAATCCTTGTCAATGAAATGAATAATAATAAATGATAATAAAATGATAATAAAATGATAATAAATGAATAAATGATAATAAATAAAAATTATAATAAATAAATAAATGATATTAAAAAATCTTTTAAAACATTAAAAAAGGAAGGAAGATACTAAGAATAACATTAATTTTGCAAATCCTACACTATAGATCTGCAGAATAAATATTATGA
The DNA here is from genome assembly GCF_008632895.1 of Mastomys coucha. Taxonomy (NCBI): domain Eukaryota; kingdom Metazoa; phylum Chordata; class Mammalia; order Rodentia; family Muridae; genus Mastomys; species Mastomys coucha. The sequence goes on along the minus strand of NW_022196896.1, from coordinate 22,206,732 downwards.
AAATGTTTTTACTGGCAAAAGTAATCTTGAAAGGCAATGAAATTTCCATCATATTCCAATAGCATTCTTCAGAGAAAAAAGTTAGAATTCATACATACACATGAATATACACATAAATACATACACATATAACCACATGTAAATACAAACACACACATAAACAGACATATATACACATATATACATAGAAAACACAAAAGCACGCAGACACATATACAAGGAACTCCATATAAAGTAAACTCCAATGAGCTGCCTCCAACAAGTTGACACATATACACGTACACATACATACATTTGGTGGATAGAGCATGCTCTAGCAAGCAAGTTCTAATACATTTGTTTTTTCTTCCTTTAGCACATTTATATCCCCTAAGACAAGAGGAAGCATTACCTCATTCAAAAAATGATTTAAAAAAATGTTACACAATAGGAAGTTAGAACAAGATTGTTGATTATACCTTCAAAGCAGTAGTTTTATCTACCTTTCATTCCATGAGCTCATTATAAGTTCAAAGTAATAGTTTTTATGTAATAGAATTACCCACTCCTTATTCATGACCTTGCACACTGAACCTGTGGCCTCCTCCCTGGACCTAACCTAGAATGAGTTTTCCTTCATGATAAATTCGTTCCAAGCTTATTCTTTGAGCAATTTATGTGCTTGGAACATATAAAAGCTCATTGAACTCCTTTTCTAACCTACGCAACCTTTACTATTCTACAAGGAGGCACATTCTACTTTTGATTTTAACAATAAACTTTCAACTGTCTTAACTTCATAAAATTATTTGAGTCAAATTAGGAATTCTAAAAAATCATTGATTCATCTATATAGCCTTATTCATTCCGTTCATCTTCATATTGATCTAAAAGAAGTTTGCCTAACGGGGCTAACACGCAGGAAAGCAATCATAAAGTATCTTTCTTTGCCAATCACACTATGTCAGAAAAATTAGAAATATAACGACAACCATGAGAAAACACATTAGCAGCAAGAAGCAATATGGAGATTAAGGCCCTGGGGCCTGGGGCTGTGCCTGTGCAGGATTCACCATCACAGTATGCAAAATGGTGGGCCATCTCCAGGAAGCTCACATGCCCATTGCAGCTCCTACTGCACAGCTTCTACCAGCTCCTCCTGGCAAAGAATAATGTAACCCAAAACATGTACAATGATAAATGCTAGCCAAGAGAGACAAGAGAGAGATTCTTGGTTTTGAGCAGAGAAAAGCTTAGTGCAAAGAACTCCCCAAGCTGCTAGCAGTTCTCTGAGATCTCATCCATGTTCAAGTCAGGATAATGTCTTCCTTATGAGAGGTAACAATAGATATTTCCTGGAGGTATAATTGTTGGCACAAAATAGAAGCATTTCAGAAGATATCTTTGTAAAGTACCTTCTTCCTTAGGCCAGTATTACCTGACAGATGCATTTTAATTGAACAATTTTAAAGTACTATAAACCTATTTTTGTCCTCAATATACATTAAGAGAACAAGCACAATCACCTGCTAATTTTCTTGGTTCAGAAAGAAATCGTAGGCTTTTATTATAATTACAATGAGCAGAAGGACAGTTTGTCTGACTTTCCTAGGTGGATGTCTACAACCCAGCCTTAGGACCCCACTTACTGCCTTGTTTCTTCCTCTCTTCAACTCACAGGAATTAAAGGGAATTGTCCTTGAGAAGCCTTTGTGAAACAAGCCTGTGGTTACTCTGCCTGGCAACACATCATTTGTCGTATTCATATCTTTCACTTGAGTCTGCGGAGGTGCTTAGGAGCCCTCCTCTCTCCTCTAGCAACTCAAAGTAATGTCTGTCAATGTGTTCTTATCCCTTGGTGGCCTTCACTGAGCTCTTAGCGGCAGGATTGCCAGAGGAGACTCAAGGTTATTTTTTGAACTTGTGCCTTCTACAACTGAGAGCCCTGTGGCCTGAGAAGGCTCCAAATGTTCCCATGGTGGGTTTGAGGAGTAAGCTGCCCTGGGACTTTCTCAGAACCAAGAAACAAACAGTTATTTAGCAAGACCAAGCAACATCTGCCCACTTATTTTTCTCACAGAAAAAAAATAAGCTAGACAAGGGCCATAGAAAGAGATATTTTAAGAAGACATACCAAGAACATTTGCAATATTATTTTATGGCTTTTTGAAGCTTTATCAATGGATAAAAACCTACTTTTATTAAAATTTCTTTAGTTTAAAATGAAATCTCCAGTTTCATAAATATATTAGTCAACAAGATAATGTTTTAACCTAGAATTTTCCAAACAGCCAATTCCTTTAATGATTCATTGTTTTGACTATAAAAAACAATAGTACTTTCATCAAATTAACTAGGTCTTTGATCTGTATACCATTTGTAAGTTTGTTAGAAACACTGAAAATAACTAGAAATTTTGAACAGTTACTGCAATCACAGCCTACGGATGCTGAAGAAGGGTGACAAAAGAGTGTAAAGAAGAAGAAATAGGGTTAGAATAGGAAAGCAAAGATATGAAAGGAAAGGATTGACCAGTTAACTACGGAAAACTCATGTCAGATTATGTATACAAATATGTACATAAAACAAGAATCAGAGGTGCTACTTGAAATTATGTCTAGTCACTACAGACCTCTACACAATTCATTAATGATTCTAAAATACACTTCTGCTTGAAGCAATGCCCCAGTGTAGGGGAATGCCAGGGTGGGGAGGTGGGAGTGGGTGGGAGGGTGGGGCAACACCCTCATAGAAGCAGGGGGATAGAGGATGGGATGGGGGTGTTTGGGGGAGGGGACCGGGAAAGGTAATAACATTTGAAATGTAAATAAAGAAAATATCCAATAAAGAAAAAAAAAAAGATTGTGATTCCATGAAGATCTTTCTCATAATCTTTGCCATGCAGTTAGTTGAGATAAATGGAAGACACTGCCAAAAAAAAAAAAAAGAGTTTAATACAAACAATAAAGGAGACTTCCTTCTCATTTTTATTTTCCTTCTGAAGTGAATAGGAGTGAAAATTGAAATCCTAGTCTGTGAGAGAGACAAACAAAGGGGAAAATGAATCCAGATTAATTGCAATTTCTTTCAAGTTCCAGTTGCTTTGATTTTAGATTAAGGATGGTCACAACCGTTAGAAAAGGAAAACATTTTGCAATGTGTCAAATCTGAGCAGCATTTCAGATGTATTACAACTATCAGGAAGATACATCACCCTCACATGCACCACACCCATGTAGAGGAAAAAGTTCTTGATTTAACAAATGACTGAAAGCCTTGAGTGGCTCCATGGGATAGGCTCAGATGCATCCTTTCCTAATGTTGTTCCCCTGGTGGCAGGTGATGCCTGATTATGTATCCAGCAGCACTGGGTATCTGGATATTGGAACACTTATGTCTGAACAATGATGACAGAGCTATGATGTCAGAGGAAAAAAGATGACAGAGCTATGATGTCAAAAGAATGATATCAGTTATTTGATGCTTTCCAGTAGATTCTGGGCTGGGCTATTAGCCTTCCATATCCTCAACCAACCAGTTGTTACTTATAATGTCTACAGGGCTCTCTGCTTTACTTCTTCTAGATCGTTGATAAATATTCCCATATAAATATTATTCTAATCATTCTATATCTTTCAAATCCTATTTTATTTAGCATATTGTTTGCAAATTGTTTATTACTTGCCTCTATTAAAAAGAAATCTCTGAGGGCAAAGACCCCATTAATTTTGTTCACTGTTACAGATTTAGTACAGAAAACTATTGTACCCAGTAGATGGCAGCCATTCAGCAAATATTTGTTTAATACATGAATTAATAGGAAAAGAACAGTCTGTATAAAACTTCCATTCTTGCTGGGCGGTGGTGGTGCACACCTTTAATCCCTCTGGGAGGCAGAGGCAGGCAGATTTCTGAGTTCGAAGCCAATCTGGTCTACAGAGTGAGTTCCAGGACAGCCAGGGCTCCACAGAGAAACCCTGTCTCGAAAAAACAGAAAGAAAAAAACAAACAAACAAACCTTCCATTCTTTTTATGTATGTTGAAATTTGAAAACTTGGAGCTATAGGTCAAAGTTGAAGACAAAGGCTGATTCACTCACTGGTGGTCATGGTGTGAATAGTGAAAGTAACTGAATGGGTGGAAGTGGATGGAGTCATTCATTAAACAGATAGGGCCTGGAGAGAAGAGAATGACAACTGCCTAAAAGTTTCACAAAATGCCAGTTTAATTGTTTGTTTGTTTGTTTGTTTGTTTGTTTTTTAATGAAGAACACAGAAAATAATTCAATTAAATGCATAGGGAATACAGATTAATCTAAGGCTGAGACTCCAGCTTAACTGATGCTTAGTAGAGACCAAATCTACAGAGAGGAGCAGCCTCTGAGAGAAGTAGGGTAATTGGAAGGGTAATCAGAAAGAAGGCAATGACCTTGGAAAGGCAGTTGCTGTGGAATGGTGACCTTCACCTATGAGTTAAACACAGCAGCAAGGGTAGAGAGAGGGAGCCGGAGTCCACCTGGTCGTCACATGAACTTCAAGAACATACCTGAACTGCCTGTTAAAGTGTAGAAAAGGATGGGTGGGTAGAACTTTCTATTCAGGAACAAGATGAGGAGTGGATTATGGTTGAAGTCATAGGATTCAAATGATAAACAAACCATGTTTATATAATATAAACTAGATTTAAAAAGTACTTCCCTAACCAAATACAATCTACTAAAGTAATTTTTCTTTCAATAGGTACACATAGTGTGTTTTAGTGATTCATGTTTAGTGAGCTCGGTGTTGGTCTCAGTTGTTTATTTTTGTTTAAGGCACATTCTTGTTTAATGAAGCCTTTTAAAGTTACCTGGAAGTAACCGTTTGAGTGGAACCTGGGACTTAGGCTTTGGAACTAAGAGCCTTTACTGCGCTCCATAGATCTCACTTGGCAAATACGCCAGATGCATAAAGAAGTGCTCTGAACTGAATCTATAAAGTCCTTACAAGGACAGCAGCAGTGGGACAAGTATAGAAGAAGAGGCTCCACTTGACCCTCTTGCAAGAGGACCATCAAATAGTCACATGAAGTAATGCATTTTTAGCTGAGTTTAAATGTAGAATTATGATTAACTTTCTTACAAGCTAGACTCCTTTGTGGTTCTCAAACTGGAACACACAGGCAGATAATTTAGGAGGCTACAGCCACAGACACTGCCCAGCAATACTCACAGTTTCTGCTTCACTCGTCCTAGGGTAGGGCCAGACTATTTTCTGGATGGCACTGGATGAAAATCCCACTTTAAAAACCACTGATTTAGGCAAAATGTAACATATATTCTCTTAAGTTCCTTTCCTAGTTTTCTCTATTTCCTCAAAGGAAATAATTCACACTTGCATTTCAGCAATTTTCCTCACACTGATCAGTTCCTCTGGACCAAAGACATTTTTCGAATGTATTTATCAGAACTTTGTAAAGAATAATGGTATTGGGAGTTACTACCCTTGACTTCCCAGGCTTCTACTCATTTTTAAGCTGAATGAAGATTCTGTATCTTATCAACAAATATTAGTGGCTCAAGTGAAATCCTGCAAATATAATATAGCTACCTAGCTCAAAAATTTATCTTTCAACTGTGAAATGTTCAATAAAACATGTTTCTCCATTAAATTCATCTTCAAATTTTTTGTGCTGTTTTCTTTTTATTGTGTTTTCAATGGAGAATCTTCGAATTTTTTAAAAAGGGGGTGGAACTCATAAAGGGATGGAAAAGATCAGCATTCATGTGTCATTCAGATTAATGTTTTCACATTTTTACATGTATTTTTAAGCCAATAGGAGGGGAAAAGGGCATCTAAAAACAGAACCATTTAGATGCAGACTGAAGTGCTCATAGTATAAATTTTATAACTGAGCAACTCATCTTCCTTTGCTTAATAAATCGAATGCGACTAGGCAGAGTATGGCATCATAAGTGGGGCATGCACTGACCTGGGGTAGGGCAGACAACTGGCCCAATGAAGTTCTGAAGGATTATCTCACCTGTTCTACTCTTGAGCAATTCCAAAGACACCAGGATTACGATGGTCAAAGCATTGGTAAGAACAGACAAATGTCTGGAGAGGAATCAGCTTTAGGTTTCTGCTTATCTTCCAGCTCTAAAGAGAAAGATTAAAGGTCAAATTAAGACAGTCCCACCCAGAAGGGTTAGGGTGTGATCATTTTGTTTTGTGTTGGAGAAAGCTGATGATGCTTTTTGAACTCTCAATTCTACTGCATTTACCATCTAAATTTTAAGGTCATAGGCAACCATCACTACGCCTGGTTTTCTAGTACTTTTTTAAATAAAATAGTCACTTTCTCAGAAGTTTCAGAACATTGACTTCTAAAGAACACGATTCCATTTATATCTAATTTGTTCTTTTACCACACACAAATAAACAAGCTTAACCAGATGACAAAGGCATATTTAGCACTAAACAAAACTTAAATGATAAAAAAATTTATATGTGCTTTTATCCAAACACTAGTGCATAGTTTGACCATATGATGCTAGGGATGCCTATGAAAATCATACTGCTACAGGAACTTGATTCCTATTTGAAAAAAGTTTTAATTATCAAGCAGCAAGTACCTGCTGAATGGCTTCTTGATTTTGCCTGTGTTCTATACACTTCCTATATGGAAATTATAATATTGTTGGTTCATTTTCTGTAATATTCATTAAGATCATTGCTGCATGGGTCTCAAACAAGCCAATAAATATATGACTTACGGTTTTACACTTCAGATATCTCTTGTCATGATTCTTTGTGCACAAAATAGGTAGTCAAAATTCTGCCAGCCAATCTAATATACATATCTAAAACAATCATAGCCTCAATATTTGCAAGGCCTCCTTTGATCTCCTCCATGTCAAAAACTGGGGAGAGTAAAAAAAAACCTTTAAAGTCAACATAGCACTCACTGAAGAAATCCAAAGCAGAGACATATGACTTAAGATTGAATTGGTCAATAACACTACTTAGTTTTGCCAAAAATTCCAGTGGCCAATATCATCACAAACCCCATGAGATACTTGATTACTATTCTGCTCATTTTTCCACCAAAGTTCCAAATCCTCTTTAGATGTTTTAAGGATTACCATTCACTGTCAAGAGAAACAGCCTCCTGATGCTGACCATGTATGAGTGAGAAGTAGAAGTCAAAGGTCATAGCACTATCATCCCTACCCAACAGTGGCTAGAAAGTGATATTCTGACCGTACCTTAGTTTGGACGTAGAAGGCTAATGTTTTCCCTCAAAGCTGTTAATCAATTAGTAGGCGTCTCCTGAATTCCCTAGTGAATGTCTTTATTTTGCCTTTCAGGTGTTCATTTACCACACTGAGGGCACAGGAGTTCATCTAATTTTTTTTTTGGACAAATAGTTCTTCTATCTCCAACCTTCACACATACATGCGTGCACACACACATACATACATACATACATACATACATACATACATGCGTATGTACACACATAGGGAGAGAGAGCTGTTCATTCCACTACTCAATCAGCATTAATCAACAACCTCTGACCACTGTGATTAGTATATATCTGCACATAGCGCAGAACTAACCAACAAAGCCAGAAAACATCAACTCTGGACTTGGGGACCCATGAAAGAGCAGTACTCCCTCTTCCAAAGGAAACTGTTTAGGAAGTTCCTACACAAAAACAAAGGCAAGAGGAAGAATAAGCAAAAGAAGTAAATTTTTAAAATGACAGATAATAACCAATAGATGACAAATTTGGGATCCTCATCTAGGTATATTAAGCAAGACCCATACAACAAGAATACAGAGAAATTATAAGTGATCCAAAATTTGCATGCATTAGGTAAAGTGCCAAGAATATAAAAATATATAGCAAATAACCTCTGCCTCCAAAAATTTCTCAAGATTTAGTTGGAAGAATAAGAAATAAACAGACACAAAATAACTAGAAACATATGGCTAAGACAAGTAGTAATCTCTATAAGATCACAGATGTCACACAGCACTCATCTACTTCGGCTGTGTCTGTATGACAGGCTTAAAAACCTGGTCATGGACCTGAGACGTACACTTCAAAAAGAGTCAGTCTCCTGAGGTAGTCTCTGACATCTTGTAGCTCAGATGTGTTCCAGATTTGTGGTGAGCTGCAGCTGCCACCATATATATATATACATATATATATATATATGTATATATATATATACACACACACATATATACATATATATTGAACACCTGGTCTCCGGCCAGAGCAGAGAGTGTTGAGATAAACAGCCTTTAGTTGGAAAAGCTGAGTGCCTCTAGTTTGTGATGAAAGCTGGCATGATTTCCCGCAGCCTATTGTGCTTTGCCACATAGCTGATTGGGACCAGGGAAAGTATTTAACCCACAAGGGCTGGGGGCTGGAGATAGATAGTAAGTATGTATAGATAGGAGTAAGTATGTATAGATATAGTAAGTATGAGTAGAGTAGTGAGTAAGTATGTAGAGATAGTAAGTATGTAGAATTAGGGCTGGTGATGGGCTGGGAGAGATAGTAAGTATGTAGAAGAGTAGTGAGTAAGTATGAGTAGATAGTAAGTATGTAGAATTGGGGCTGGTAATGGGATAGGAGAGAAGACGTAAAGATAGAAGTAAGATGTAAGGATAGATGTAAGATGTAGAATTAGGAATAAGTATGTAATTAATAAGATGTAAGTAGTAATAAGTAAGACGTAAGAAGAAGATATAGAAGAATATAAAAGAAGCTAGCTAGAGAAGAAATAAAAATGAAGGTTCCTGATTAAACTATATGGAGAAGGGCTCGGTGTTTGCCTCCTTATTTCCACTGGACAGGTAAGGCGGCCAACAAGATTGGTCTCTGCTAAAGTCTGTGGAGAGATCTGCATGCTTTCTTTATTCAGGCATAAAGGTGCCCTAAGAAATATTTCTTAAGCCTGATTTTTACTTTGTACAAATTTCACTCAGATCCACACTCCCTTGTTATTAGCTAAAACTGAGATTAAACATTATTTCCTCGCCTCCACAGTGTTTCAATAATCCTAATTGATTTCCTAGCTGTAATTAGCTTGGAATCTTTACTAAGAAGCTGTCTTACCAGACAGGGTGTCTCAAGAGTTAGAGATAGTAGTTAGGCACTTATTATCAAAGCAGTTCCACACAAGGCAGAATTGTTTTACTACAAGAGAGAAGTTCTAGGGCTTCTGTCACTAATTATCTATGTTACAGCCAAAGAATGCTAGTGTACAACATTCAGCTACTTGCCTTAGACAGACCCAGAGAATTTATCTTGGGGCTACCAAAATAGCCCAAGAAAAAAGACACCACTGTTCCTCTGCTTTGCACCTGGCTGCTTGTTCTCACAGACCTTGGTGTAGCCATCTCCTGCCCACATGACTTCTGTCATTTGCCCTGTTTTCTGTATACTATATAGGCCTGATTTTTACTTTGTACAAATTGCACTCCGATACCACACTCCTTTGTGTCATTTCTGCTTATCACTCGCCGAATTCTTTGCCCACCAGGCCAGAACTTTTATCACCCCGTGGAACAAGGGGTCCCCGAAGCAACCCAGTCCATGGCACACAGAGAAAGGAGATACCATGTCAGGCTATGGATGAATCAAGAGTTTACAGCATAAAGAAAAGATGAACTGGTTTCAGAAGGATGACTTGGCATATGGCTAACTGCAGGAGAGACAAAAGGATATTTCTAAGGGTAAGCTTCAACACAAAAACTCAAAAATGTACTTAGCATATTTGGGAAACAAAGCAAGGAAAGCAATAAGTGAATCATAAAATACTGAATCATGTGCTCTCAATAATAAATATACTAGATCAAAAATAAAAGGAATCATTCTTTTTGTATAGAAGGTTTTAAGTCAATTCTAGGATGACACAATATTACTTTAGATGGTGTGAGTTTAATGTTGAAATGATGGTGTGAATTCTAATGGAAAAAATCGAAACTAAATGTGCCTTCCATACATGTGTCTAGCCTAAAGGAAACAGTTATTTTCTGCTCCATGATGGTATATTAAAAACAAACCGTTCCATGTCTTCTCCATGATGGTATATTAAAAACAAACCGTTCCATGTCTTCTTTAATTAGCACGTATTTGAGACACAAAATAAAGCCATGAACCAAGAGATAATCAGAGAAAGAGTATAAATCAGGGAAGCTATATTGTAGATCTAACTAGCATGCTTTGCTCTAGTTTTTCCATGAGGTGAAAAGTTAATACTAAAAACTCTTCATGGTGCTTCCTACTTCCACTGTGGCTTTTGCATTTCCCTTGTGTCATTAAGAAAATGCCAGGAAAGAATGTGGGTTGGCTCCTGCCACAAACAGGAATGCAAACTTTCTTTATCCCTTCTCAGGAGAATTATGACTTGTTGTTTAGTCATAATTAGACTATTAGTTATAATAGAATTCATTTTTCATCATTTTTGCTGTTTATTACTCTAATAATACAATACTTCTCAGGGATATGGACTGATTTCTGGGAATTATACTGAGGAAAAGAACTTGACATAATTCCCTGGTAATACAATTTTTCATATAAAACTCTCTTCTGTACTATTTTGTGAAACAAATAAAATTCTCCAAGGTATTTCAGATGAATGCTCATTTAAATTTCTACCTGCCTGGGTATCGTCACAGTAGCTATCTGTGCTGGTATGACACCTGTCATGTGAAATGACCATGTTGCAAACGAATGATGGTACTTCTTCCTAGAAAGTACCCCTGTTGACACATGTGAATTAAGAAACCTTGTGACTCTGTCAAAAATAATTACCACTTTGGAGGCTAGCTGATAAAAATTAAAATGCAAAACATCACCATATAATGAGAAATAAAATGCCAAACTAGATAACTTATCCTACCAAGTTAAAGCCTCCAGTGGCAGGAATATGTCACATCTGTTGAGTCATTGGCCAAAGGGACTGCCTAGTACCATAGGCTATTTCCAAGGCTATTGGCTGCTCTCCACAACGTAATAAGGCTCTATTACATAAGACAACATTTACTTATGTCACTGAACATGGAGAACAGGAGCTAGTGACTTCACCCCTAAACATTTGTGGCGCCAGAAGTTATTCTTCATACTGTGTATGCAGAGTAGAAAGGTAAGTATCAATATTACCTAGTAACACATGAGACCTGAAACAGAGACCTAAGTATAAGATATATAGGTAAAACAACAGAACAAATGCTACAAGCATAACCAGAATGTCAGTGGGTATATCAACAATACTTCCGGGAAGGTCCCAGGCCCAGGAGTAGTTGGCCAACACAAAATGAATTCAATAGTGTGTGTGTGTGTGTGTGTGTGTGTGTGTCTTGATGTTGTTGTTGTTTCATCTTGTTTTGTCTTGGAATTCTTGTCATCATTTTTTATTATTTTTATTTTTGTTTATTTTTGAGAGAGAAAGAACACTAAGTTGGGTAGGCTGGAAGGTGGAGATGAGAGAAGGGAGAAGAGAAAAATATATTGCATGAAAAAGAGTTTAATTAAAAGAGAATTAAAGGGGGCTGGAGAGATGGCTCAGTGGTTAAGAGCACCAACTGCTCTTCCAGAGGTCCTGAGTTTAATTCACAGCAAACCACATGGTAGCTCACAACCATCTGTAATGGGATCTGATACCCTCTTCTGGTGTGTCTGAAGACAGCTACAGTGTACTCATATAAATAAAGATAAATAAATAATTTTTTTAAAAAGAGAATTGAAAGTAAATAAAAAACACAAAACAAAATACACTGTTTTGCCAAGCTAAAATTAGAGAAAAGTTTATGATTAGACATGGCTTTATTTTGAAAGAAAATTATTTTAGCAGAAGAGTGAAATGTTGTAATGACATCTAATGTTCCAATCCTCACTATTTATAATCAGAAGCATTATAAAAAGCAAATTATAACCTTTTCCTATTTTAGAAATTGTTAGTTCTCTATTTAAATTCTGCTGGCTATTCAAGCCAACTCCACCAGGTAGGATGGCTTTCTCTGTCATGGGCAGAGACTCCCTTTGTAAATTCCACCCCTAGGGACCTCCTGCTGCTAGGCTCCACCCCTAGGCTACACCACTAAGTCCCCATCCAGATGGGCCCTAACTTTGAGGAGGTCCAATGGCTAGGCCTAGCCCCTGAGGAGCTCCCCCAGTCTTCTGCTCAGCTTATTGCCCTAGCAGAGGCAGCCCTAGCCTAGGTTTTTCCCTTCCAATCTCCTGTGAGATTTGTTATGCAGCCTGAATTTATGGTATTCCTTGGGCCTGACTGCCAGGATATCTTTCCCTTCAGAGTTGTAACACTTGCATTGGGAAGCCTTTTCCTCTATATTCATTAAATGGTAGCACTGAGTTCTACTTAATCTTTCAACAGGTGACTGAGCCATGTTTTAAACGTTATGAACCCCTTATCTATTGTCATATAAAATTATAAAATAAGTATTAAGTTTGGTTTAAATAGCAAAAAATAAAAATAAAGATCACCTCTTATTTCCTCAAAGCAAAGTATCTCAGTAGATATAACCAACTCATCCACAACTGGCTTAGTGCTCTAGTTATTATTATGGGGAATCCTAGACAAGACAGCAATAAAAAATGAATTGTGTAGATGTGGTTAGGAACTTTGGTGTAAGCAATTTCTCCTAAGTTATCCACATAGGTTTAATATAGTTGCTTTTCTCTAGGGACAAGAACCCTGATACGTATCCAATCACAAGTGATCAGCCCCAAACACATGTACATCTGAACTCTACTAAAAGAGTAGAAAACTCAAGAGGTGGGGGGGCATGCATGCACATATGGAGAGAAAGAGATAAAGACAGAGAGAGAGAGGTAGAGAGAGAGAGAGGTTGATGATATCGATGATAGATATATAATTAGATGATAAATAAGTAGAGAGATGATCGAGAAGTAGATAGAGAGATGACACATAGATGATAGGTAGAGATAGATTATAGATGTAAATAGATAGATTATACATAGATGATACATAGATCTAGCAAAAATAATTATATGTCATGAATTTGAGAAGTACTAGGAGAGAGGAAGGACCGTAGAGTCAGTGGGGGAAAGAGATTGATTGAAATAACATAAATACAGTATGCATTTAAGTAAAAGATGGAAGCAGGAGAGAAGGTCCAAATGATGCAATATAAAAAGGACAAGATCTACCAACATTGGCTTGAAAATGTAGGAAGGACCATGAGCCAAAAATTGTGAATATCTTCCAGAAGTTATAAAGGGCAAAGCAGTAGACATTTTTCCTGATCCAAATAGCCTTGAGCTCAACAAGACCCACACTAAATTTATAATCTACAAAACAATAGATCTTGTTAAGATGCTCAGTTTGTGGTAACCTGACATAAAATAGAGACAGACACTGTAGAGAGAATCTTTTATACTGTATGCATCACCTGTAAATAAAAAGCTGATTGGCCAATGAGCTGAGGCAGGAAATAAGAGGTGGGAGTTCCAGTAGAGAGAGCAGAATTCTGGGACAGAGTCAGCTGCAAGAGATTTGCCCTGAAGAGACGACACGTGAAACTGAGAAGAGGTAACCAACCATGTGGCACTCATAGAATAGAATCAATGGGTTAATTATGTTACGAGTTAGTCAGAGAACATGTCCAAACTTACAGCCTAGGAATTTATTCATATATAACTAAGTCTCCGAGTTGTTATATCATGAGTGGGAAAGCCCATGTTTACAAATGGGTCCACTGCAAGCACAGAAGATACGGGTATTAGAAAAAGCCCCCGGTAGTCCTAAGGGGCTGCAAACCCCTCAGCTCCATTGGACCTTTCTCTAACTCCTTCACTGGGGACCCT
>NW_022196896.1:22180728-22190459 GCF_008632895.1 Mastomys coucha | reverse complement strand
AAAAAAAAAAAAAAGAAAAAAAAGAAAAAGCCCCCAGGGAAAGGCAACAGACACGCACCTCCCAGAGCTGAATGCAGTTTCCTAGCAAGTGGGGAGGTAAATCCTTTTAAGAAAGAGCAAGTGGACACCTAGGAGCCGCAGATAGTGAGCAATAGTGATCAGAGATCCAGAGACTTAGGCATGCCTCACAGGCAAAACAAAACAAAAACAAAAAAAAAAAAGCCACCACCAGCAACAACAAAAACCTAAGCAGAAAGGGGCAGCTAGCCTCGGCTCCTAGTCAGTACCTGTGAGGAAGAGGATTGGATGTCGTAAAAGGGCAAAGTGCAGCTCCAGCCCAAGCTAGCCAGGGCAGCCTGTTAGACAGCCAAGGGGATGGAATGAAGCTGTAGACACAGGGTTGCCTGAGAAGCCTGCAGATTTTCCGCCAGAGCTGTGGTGAGACTGAAATGCCCCAAATTTCTGAACAGATAAAGTATTAAGTTTGAAAACAATAAAAAAGAGAAGAAACTAGATATAAAAGAAATCATTAGAAGAAATGTTTAGTTTGAAAATAAGAAAGTTAAATCCTTAAGGACAAAGAGATTAAAGGAAAAGTATTTTCTATGTTAAAAATGGAAAAAAAAAAACATGACCCCATCCACCTGGGTCCCATATGAATTTGAATCATTTACCAGCACACAAATAATTGTTTATTTAGTAACAATTACAATCTTATATATCCTTTTTAAGAGTGATCAGAGTAAAGCAGACTTAGCTGAGGACAGGACTGAGAGATGGAATGCTGGATTGGAGGTCAAAGAACAGACGTTAGAGAATTCTTTAAATCAGAATAAAGAATCTTCAGAAGAATCCAATTTGGAATCTACAAGAACAGCAAAAAGGGTAGTCTCAGATGAGAAGAATCCACAAAGACTGGAGGTATTAGAATAAGCAACCCACAGAGATGCGATATATTGAATTAAGAGTAAGATTATGAGAGAATGGCCTAGTTGGTCATCAATGGGAGGAGAGGCCCTTGGTCCTATGAAGGCTCTATACCTCAGTGTAGGTGAATGTCTGGGACAGGAAGCGCGAGAGGGTGGGCTGGTGAGCAGGGGGAGGAAGGAGTGAACACGGGTTTTGTTTTGTTTTGCTTTTTGTCCAGAGGAGAAACCGGGAAAAGAGATAATTTGAAATGTAAATAAAGAAAATATCTAATAAAAAAAAGAGTAAAAGCCGGGCAGTGGTGGCACACGCCTTTAATCCCAGCACTTGGGAGGCAGAGGCAGGTGGATTTCTGAGTTCGAGGCCAGCCTGGTCTACAGAGTAAGTTCCAGGACAGCCAGGGTTATACAGAGAAACCCTGTCTTGAAAAAAAAACAAACAAACAAAACAAACAAAAGACAACAACAAAAAAGGGTAAGATTATGTTTAATGCTACCTCATAACAATGTTAAACAACAAATTGTACGCCTCACTTTGTAGAGTTTGGAGAAATAGGATATGTACACATGTTGATACACCATACTATTGAGACATACTCAGAATTCCAATGGGTTTCTGCCTTAAATTCTGAAAAGGCTGATTCCAAGATTGTGCGTTTATTAGAGATGGTGGTTATCTTGAAAATGCCTTTGCAGATTGAAGTTGATGGTACTTCATATGTATCATCATTAGAATATAACAATTTCTGAGACATTATGGGATAAAACCTGTCACAGATAATTCTTATAGGTCAAGTAATTATAAAAGCCCTAACAGCACTTCCAAGGAAATGCTTCTAGAACTGAAGGGGAAGATGAGATCTCCCAGAGACAGATCAAACAATAGCATATGGAGTTTAAGGTTTTACGCGTTAATGGAACAGATAGCAAAGCTGCTGAGAGGCACTGGATTACAGAAAAACTGCTGAAATACATCAGCGTGCTTATATTAAGGATGTCCTAACCTCAGAACTGAAAGAAGGAAATGGGTTATTTTGGGAGTGAGATTTTTGCCTTTGTTTCAACAAGAGAGTTTGATAAAAATCAAGTTTGACAGGGGGAGACCCCTTGAAAATCCTGGCTGCAGACAGAAATAAATCATGAAGACCAACAGGTGACTTGTATTGCTAATCCCTCTATGTGAGAACAGCTCTGAAACTGGCTGAGACATAAAAATGTCTCCAGTGAGAACTTCATCTATATACAGTCAAAAAATCTTGTTTCATACAAAATTCTCTGGAATTGTGCCTAGATAGATAGATATTTATATTATAAATAATATAGATAGATATTTATATTAGTTTGATTAAACTAACTTATAAAGAAAGACAGATGCCCCATCTACTCTAACAGACAGCAAAGAATCATGCAGAAATGCATATTACTTGTTTGTGAGTTTATATGTTTACACACATCAATGAAGTTTGAATGGCCCTGACAAAATCCACCCTTGGGGGGTGCTGAGAAGGATGCTGAGACACTGAGACACATTTGTTCCAGCATTCTGCATGACCCTACCTCAGACTGCCTCAATGCTTCTTCCCAAAAGCCTACATCCAGGAAATTTCAAAACGGCTAGCTAGATGGTCCAGCATCACAAACTATTCCAGCTGAGACTTCAGGTGAGCCCTAAACTTTCTGGACAGCAAACATTACAGCTAGCTTTTTTAAGAGTAACCAATATCCCAAGTTTGTTTGGACCTGCAAAAAGGAAAAATGATGCCCCCAACAACAGGAAGCAATTGTAAGAGAGTGGCACCCCCATTCACAAGAGCTGGGGTAAATGGTTTCTCGTCATTAAATACATGATGGATATTGTCATCATTTAGCAGAGGATGGCCTTATCTGGAGTCAATGGGAGAGGAGTCCCTTCATCCTGTGAAGGCTTGATGCCCCAGGTAGAAGAATGCTAGGGTAGTGAGGAGGGAGTAGGTAGGGGAATGCCTTCATAGAAGCAGGGTAAGGGGGGAATGGGATAGGGGATTGCAGAGTAGAAGCTGGGAAAGGGGATAACATTTGAAATGTAAATAAATAAAATAACCAATAAAATAAATAAATAAGTAAAATAGATGGGGTTGGTTGTAAGTTGTTATAGCCTTGGGCAGGGAGGAAACAAAGTGAGATTAGATTCAGAGATTTCTTTTTTCTTTCTTTTTCTTCTATCCTTTCTATCCTATCTAGTGAAAAGAGGAGAAGGGATGAAAGAAAAAAAGAGTAAAAATAAGATTAATATAGGAATGATAGGAATAAAGGGCAGAGAATTGAATCTACTCTTAAACTATAGAGCTACCACTAGCCAAAACTCTTACATTGGTATAAATTTTTGCACACTGACACAGTTAAGGTTATATTTTATGTATGTGTATAGGTTTTACTTCTTTTATAAGGTATTAAACCTATAAAATTCATTTTAAACTGCAATATAAAGTTCTAGTCCTTGATAGCTGCTATTACAAACTGTTTAGAATAATTAAGAAATGCAAGTTAGTAGTCAGATAATCAAACTCATGGTCATGTTAGGTTCTAGGCAATTACAGAAAGATGTTTTCACAGTAATAGCTAAAACAGTAATAGCTTAAAACAAGCAACATTTACCTATTCGGGTATACTGTATATAGATGGCCTTCAAAAACTACAGAGATCCACAGGAAATGTCATTTAAGGATGTTTTAGTAACCAAAGGCCTTTTTTTTTTTTTTTTTTGGTCAGTGAAACAGGTCTACTCCTGGAAACACCTAGATTCTACTTCAAAGATGATAATGGGCATCAAAGAACCTTCTTCTGGACTTTGCTTCATGTGTGGCAAGCTAGCCACTGGGCAAGAAACTGCCCTTGCTTCAACTGCTGATGGTATGCTGTTTGAACTGGAAAAAAGAGATGCAGGGAAGTCGACTGCTGAGATTCACCAAGACAGGGTAACAAGTCCTTCATATTTCCTGCTTCACAGAAAAGTCTGTCAGATGTTCTGGGTCATAAGGTCATCGATGATACTCCAAAACAGAAATTTGGACAGACTATCCAGGCAACCAACTTTCTCTGTCATTTCCATAGTTGTGGAAGCTGCTTGCCTGCACTTCTGAAATACTCAGGTAACATGTATTCTCAGTTTCTGATGGGGATGAAGACTAGGTAGATAGTCATAGTCTCACAATTAATATTAGATTGTTTAGGATTTTAGAAAAATGTTTTAAGGTCAAGAAGATATTTTCAAGCTGGTAATGCAAGTTATGATAGAAATTGATTTAGGTATAGAAATTTTAATTCACCATGATAGTATAGATATTAGAATATTTTCTCCAAGGTTGTTAAATACATATGAACTGGACATTACGAATGTAATCTTACCTGACAGTTTTCATTATTGTTATTGTTTATAGTTTACTATTGAAAGAGAAAGATTCTTTTATTAGACTAAAGGTGGGAAATGTAGAGAGAATCTTTTGTGTACTCTATGGAAGCATCACCTGTCAATAAAAAGTTGATTGACTAATGAGCTAAGTAAGGCAGGAAATAGGAGATGGGAGTTCTGGTAAAGAGAGAGGAATTCTGGGACAGAGTCAAGCACAGGAGGAGATTCTCCCAAGACTCTGAGAAGACAAATGCATGAAACTGAGAAGAGGTAACTAGCTGTGTATCATTCATAGAATAGAATAAACAAGTTAATTAAGTTATGAGATAGTCAAGGAACATGCCCAAGCTCATGACCTAAGCATTTATTCATACATAATTAACTCTCAGAGTCATTATTTTCAGAACTGGGGCATAGGTGTAAAAGCCTACAGTTATACAACACTGGTCTTGTATTCCAAATTAACAAGATTCGCAAAAGCCATAAAACCTCCTTCTCCGCATGGAATCCATGTACTTTGGAGCTAGAAGATACATTGCTTTGATCCTTTGATTGATTAGATGAGGAAACCCATCCATAGATTGCTACAATCCACAGAGGATGAGAATCCAAGACCACTAGATTATATATTTGTGTTAGTCATAGTATGTCTCCAAGCATCCTTCACTAACAAGTAATTCTGACTCCCATACACAATCGTCTAATGGCATAATACTTGGAGGGATGTGCAGATGAAGGTTATTGAAATTCTGGCTCTACTTTGTGCTACACATGCTCAATTGAATTATCTAGATATCTCTTGGTAATCAACATGTCATTCTTATTTGAATTATGTAGATATCACTTGAAAATTGACATATCAATGATAAAATTTGGGCTATGCATCCCTCTGGATGAATCTTTCTCCTTTGCATTCCTCTCAGGCATTCTTCATATATAATTGCCAACTTTTGTCATCCATCCTTCCTTCCCAGGAGGGTCCCACCTCTGTGTATTTCTACATTATCCCTGCATAAAACAATCACGTTATGGTTTTTTAGCACCTTTTCCTCTTCAGCTTCAATTAATCCAGCAAACACAGCCAAACAATCCTAAAACACAGCATATACACCAACTTGTAGTTACCTCCACACTAGGCTCAGTTCATTCTTCTTAGTCTATTCTTTGACATGCTTACATAACTTTGCACCACTTATTCATAGTGTCTCCTCCTCCCAAATCTACAAATCAACCTTGTTACTTTACCCCTTGCTCCTTCTGTGCTGTTCTCTGGTCCTAACTTCTCCTCTCTGCTTCCTTAGTCACATATCTGAATTCTACCTATTTTAAGAAAAGGTATCCAGGACACTTTCCAGGACAGACATTATGCAATGATTTTACCATCCACATTGAAACTCTTGCATGATTGATCTCTGACCCTCATGTAATATTATCCTTTATTACTAGGGCCTTTTGCATCTTTAGAGTTTAAACTAAAACCTTAAACCACTGGGTTTAAGCACCAGGACCTTCCTGCTTAAAGTATGTTCTCAAATATTTATGGAGTGACTAAAAATAATTTCTAAAATCTGAGATGTATACTCAAAATGTTAACTCTTCCATACTAGTATTGACTGCACTAGCGTTTGGTATGGTCTGAAGTTAACTACCCCATCTAGGAACCATGAGCATATGCCAAAGGAGATAGGTCTGGTTTCCTGCTATTTTTTTCCTGCTACTAAGAATGTTCATTTATACTCTCAAAATTCTTTCTTTAATGACATTCTTTATGGTTGTTCTGCTTTAAGATATTTTGAACTAGTAAGGGAAAATGGAAACAAACAAACAAACAAACAAACAACAACATCAAAAACTGAGTCAGCCATCTGCTAAGCTAACTAGCCTTCTTTCCACTATATTTCGATCCTGCTCCCCACCAGTCTCTGCTGCTTAGGAATGCCTTTAACTTTCTTGGGGGAGATTCAAAGTTTTCAGTAATGAATCTCTTTGAATGAATTAACTAAAGTTGACTACAATTTCAAGAAACAAATCAAAGGTATAGAATTATGCTTCTATGCCACCCTTTAAGAACTAAAGGGAGAAGTCTCTAGAAGGGAAAGGGATTCAAAGTTCTCAGAAGTGGGAGAGATTGAAGAACAGTGTGTGGATTCACTTATACTGTCATTGTCTTCTGGTATTTTGTGACTAAATTAATATGGAATATGCATTGTCATTTCAATTTTCTGAACAATAAATACTATTTCACAACCATTTAGAATTTGAAGTAAGATGCCTTCTGATAATCTCTCTGTCTAATGGACATTAAATTGACTGACCACTGCACAAATGTATTAAGACCCACATTCACTTTCACACCTGACTAGTTGAAATGATCAGTTTCATAAATGAATGTCATAGGTATCTTAAAAGTAATAACTTTTTATAGCAAAGTAAGATTTTACTCTATAAGTAATGGGTAAAGTTATTAAATGTAATATTATATTATGTCTCATTCCTGGCAGGTTGTCATAAAAAGGAATTAAGGTTAAAAAGTTTCATTTATTTTCATAAAGTAGATGAACATTTTCACTCATTATGCTGAGACCTCCTCACACTAATCTCTTCTGAGAATAGTTTTAACTACATTACATCATTCAATACAGGGATGAGAGTTCATGCTCCAATCCAATCCTTGCCTAAACTCTTCAACTTTAAAGGAATCTGGGGAAATGTTAAGTTCAACTAACAAAACTATTCAAAATGAAAACCCTCATATGAATATTTTGGGCACAGGATCACTCAAGAGTTTGGAAAGAACTTTACAAGAACATTTAAGTTACTTGATCGAATATGGCCCAAGTTTTACTAGTAACTACACGTGATTAATTCTGTTACTGTTTCAAAGATTCCTGCTGAAATAACAATTAAACCGAAAATTCTTATTTCTGAAGGCTAATTCAGATAATTACAACATTTTGAAAAAAAACTGAGTCAATTGTCGAGTGACACTTTTCATCCATTACTTCCAACTGGTCATTTCACTAGTTTTGAAGGCAAGCATGATGCAATATTACATTCACCTGAACAGAAGCCATTTCAATTTGAAATTTTGGGTTTGTTTGATTTTTCTTTTTCTGTTTTCTGTCAGGAATAAAGACTCACTTTTTTCTATTCACTGTCTCTCTCTTGTTGATGCAAACCCTGTTTGAAGCAGAGTGTTTGGTGCAGCCACACACTAGTATATCAAATGGGTTCTCTAATCGTAAGGAAGTGTTTACTATAAAGGACAGCATTCGCAGAGGTTGGTTTCTGAATGGATAATTAAATAATTGAGTTTTTAATAAAAAGAAAAGGAGGCTTCTTGGCAAACAAGAATATTAGCTCAATTATGTGGAAAAGCAGCATAAACTTGGAAGCTATCTGAGAGCAATTGTTTACCATCTTAATCAATGTTCTACTGCTGGGAAGAGATACCATGACAACAGCAACTCTTACAAAGAAAACCATTTAATTGGGGCTGGCTTCCTTTCCATGGGTTTAGTGCATTGTCATCATGGAGAGGGGAATGACAGAAATACAGGGAGTCATGATGCTAAGAAGTAGCTAAGAGTTCTACATTTGGACTGGCAAGCAGCAGGAAGAGGCACACTGGGCCTGGCTTGAGAATTTGAAACTCCAAAGGCTACTCAAGTGACATACTTCCTCCAACAAGGCCTTATCTAATCCCATGAGTCTATACCTCCTCATCTCTGTCACACAGTGCCAGTCCCTAATGACCAAGTATTCAAATATATGAAACTATGTGGGCCACTCCTACTCAAACCATCACATAAACCAACACTATGTAGTAATGTCATTAGCATCGCCAGGTATTTTACACACACTTTCACACTGTAAACAAACAGTGAGGCACTAATAATACATGTTCCGGTTGTCCATTTGGCCAGGTGCATTCAAATGTCACTTTGATTTTTCAAATTTAATCTTAAAAACCCTAAAATTTTGTGTATGATGATTATTTACTTCATAGTAAAGATGATAAACATATACTTTTCACCGTTGAATACTTACTAATAGCATGAGTATGTTTTTTTACATTTTTTTATTTTTTTAATTTTTGCTGTGACAGTTACTGAGACCACACACTAGGCAAGAGCTCTAACATAAATCACCCACCCACTTGCTAACTTTTAATAGGATTAAAATCAATGGTTGTTTCATAACAAAGCAAACTATTTTCTTTTCCACTTTTCTCAAAATTTCTGACCGTCCCATGGCTTTTATCGATCAGCTTATCTGGATGTACAGCTGCATAATGCTTGGCATGATGATGCACTGAGCAGGCTAAAGCAGGAAGACGGCAGGGATTCCATGATCAGCCTGGACCGCGACCGGCAAGTGTAAGACCACCTAGAGCTACTCGCTAACATCTTGTCTCAAACAAACAGTACCACCACCAATAACTCTAGATTTTGAGGGATTTTCCCATTTTGCTCTAAAGATATCATTCCATATTTGCCTTGGTACCTGTTAATAAGAAATCTGTTTTAGTCCACTGTCATTTCTTTGTGATTTTTTTCCTCATTCATAATTAGCTCTTCTCATCTCTCTGGTTATATATAATTTTACCAAAATATGATTGTGTGTGGACTTGTACTTTTTTATTTGACTAGTCACTCATTAAGTACACCATGTCTTGTTTTGCTATTTCAATATTTTCTGCCATCAACCAAAATCAAAGTCTCCAGTTTACTTTTTAATCAGTATATTTTTAACCCGTACTATATTCTTATGCCACTCTGTTATTGTTTCTATAATAGCTTACAGTTACAAATTCTAACAACTCTTCTAACATTTTCATGGAAATTTTATAAATGTCGAATCTTTATTCACCCACTCATTCTTTCCTCTTCATGTTTTGTGGTATCCAACATTAACCTTATATGTGGTAGAGTCCTATAAAATTATCTGATTTATCTGTCATAAACATTCATGTATCTATGTCCACAAAAAAGGATTTTTCCTTCTTTCAAGAGCTAGAGCTGTTCCTCTGTAATAGAATGACTGTTCAGCAGATGGGTTGATATGAGAATGCCCAGCCTACTCTGTGTGACATCATGCCTGGTCAGGAGGTCCTAGGCCTTAGAAGAAGTACAATCCAGCAGAGCCGTCACGCAGAAAGCAGCCAAAAGGTGTGTGTTTGTGTCTCTGCTCCTCACTATACATGTGATATGGAAAGCTACTGAAGTGTCTGTCTTGACGTCCCCCTAAGTGATGGACTGCATCCTGAAGTATAAGACAAATAAGCCCTGTATTTCCGATTTTAATTGTTTTCAGAGCATTTGAGCAGAGAAATGAAAGAATAACAGTGTAGTAAAAACAGCCAGGTGCCAACCTGCACACTGCACAGCTGTGCTCTAAGCTGCAAAATGTGCTTC
>NW_022196896.1:22163764-22180718 GCF_008632895.1 Mastomys coucha | reverse complement strand
AGGAAGTATGGCTACAGAATCAAGCCTCTGATCTACTAGTCTCAGGTTTCTATCATTCAGGAGTCTTAGAAAATAAACTTCTGTTCCACAAACCCAGGCCTGTGGATTAGCTTTGGTTTTGTTTTCTTGTTTTTGTTTGTTTGTTTTTCAGGAGTCATGGTAAACTAGTACAAAAGCTTTCAAAATTAAAGTCAAACTTCATACTCAATAGCCTGCCTTTCTACGTCTTTCTAACAGCATCTCCCATGGTTTAGCTTGTATGCTCACAGTTCTGAGTGAGCTAATTATTCGTACACTTTTAACTGTGGTCAGGCAGTTGCCCACTGATCCATCACTAATGCCTCCATATTTGTCTTGTACGTCTTAAGCTGAGTTTAATCTTATTATTGCATTAATTCTCCATGTCCCAAACACTAACACTAGGCCTCCAAAATTGGAAGAAGAACTTTAATTGCAATGCCATCGCCTCCTTGAACCCATGCACTAACCCTTCATTTACTACAAGAATGGAACCGTCCTCTTTTTGCCTAATAATGTCATTCCATTATTAAGCACCTGCTATATTAAGCAGTATCAGCCTAACCTATTGAACAACTGGCCACAGCCCTGTGAGATGGGAGTGATTATTATTGCCTTTGAACAAACAAGGAAGCATACCCTTAAAGAGGAAGTGATCATGACATAGATGGTAAGTGTTGAGGCTCATCATCAAATCTATACTGTGAATTTCTGATGTTCCTGGGAATATCTGATTTCTTCTCAGACTAGGATTCTACATTGCCAACAGCTGATGGAAATATATATACATATATATGTATATTGAATACTCTGCGGGAAACTGAATTTGAGGAAGTAAATAAATGGCTCTTCAACATGATCGTCTCCAAGTCAATTAAATAAATGAGGACTGGCTAGGTTAAACTAGCTCTTTCTTCATTTCAGGTTGAGTACAAGGAATAACACACATGAGTTTCTCCCCCTGGTCTCCAGTTGGAAACACTGAGAACTTGGCAAAGTTGTTTAAAGTGAGGCTATCTCATCAGTGCCCTGGGCTGTTTTAGATATTAACTATGGTATTCCAGGTGACAGCACAGAGTTGGCTATGATTATTTTTATTAGCTGGAAATTTCTCCCAAAAAAAGTCTCGAAATAAAGCTAACAGCTCATCGAATGATTTTTGCAAAGGAATCTGTCCAAGTGAAAAATGAATAAGGCAAGTTGTCCCAGGTGCAGTGAACATGACCAGAGAGAAGCAGGCTGTTTGGGCCACTTTTGCTAAGTAATTTGGCAAGTTTTACTCTTTATAGTTCTTTTGACTGCAGTGATCCATTCCAGACAAGACTGTAAGCTCTTCCAAATAGGTTACACACACAACCAGCTATTACTCCCATCTCAGGCAACAGGGCACATTTCTATCCTCATTTTCCAAGTGATGATCTATTTTTTCTCTTGATATTTAACATCACTGCTTAGGGCCTTTCAAGGAAGACCAAAGTGTGGATACTTCAATACTTCCTAGAAGGGGGGAACAAAATACCCATGGAAGGAGTTGCAGAGACAAAGTATGGAGCAGAGGGTAAAGGAAGGACAATCCAGAGACTGCACCACCTGAGAATCTTTCCCCTATTCAATCACCAAATCCAGACACTATTGTGGATGCCGGCCAGTACTGGCTGACAGGAACCTGATATAGCTGTCTCCTGAGAGGCTCTGACAGTACCTCACTAATACAGAAGTAGAGGCTCACAGCCATCCATTGGACTGAGCAGTGTCCCCAGTGAAGGAGCTAGAGAAAGGACGCAAGGAGCTGAAGGGTTTGTAGTCCCTTAGGAGGAAAAACAATATGAAATAACTAGTACCCTCAGAGCTACCAGGGACTAAACCACCAACCAAAGAGTACACATGGTGGGACTCATGGCTCCAGCAGCAGTAGCAGAGGATGGCCTAGCTGGTCATCAATGGGAGGAGAGGCCCTTGGTCCTGTGAAGGCTCTATGCCCCAGTGTAGGGGAATGCCAGGGCCAGGAAGTGGGAGAGGGTGGGGTGGTGAGCAGGGGAAGAGGGGGGGACAAGGGTTTTTTTTTTTTTTTTGGAGGGGAAACTGTGAAAGGGGATATCATTCAAAATGTAAATAAAGAAAGTATCTGATAAAAAATAAAATAGAAAAAAAACAACTAAAATCTGTTGTGTTTAGGTTTGGTAGGGGAAATAGACAGTGAAAATCGAGTAAAAAGATTACTAAATGCCCTGAAGACTAAAACTTTCTAGTAAAAACACTGACTTAGCTAGACAAACTGTAATGGGTGTTACCAATTCATAGATTTTTTTTAGGCATTTACAGTCATTGGAGCACAATAAAAATGTAAATGAGTTGAGGATGCTGTTTCTGATTAACCATTTCCTTTGTTTTTACTTATCACAAGTGGATATGCCTACTACAAGTAGAGTTTGTTCACAGATGGACCAAAAGGGAAAAACTTACCCAATTATCTCCAAATTACTCCCCCAAAAGTCTTTTCAACCTCGTAGAAAATTTCATGATGGCCACAGTATGGATATCTTAGAAACAATGTATATAAGGAAGGAGATCTTGCTGCATTATATGTCTTTACATACAAGCCCGGGGAATGACAATTCCAACTTCTTGTATGTCTTCTAATCCCAATTAATACAGTCAACATAACCCTCACTGGTGTGTCCTGAAGCTTGCCTTCTGGGTAATCCTAGGTCCAAGTTGACTACTAACATTAAAAAAGCAATAGGAATAAAGTAAAACAGAATACTCCACAATCCAGCAAAAAGACAAAAAAAAAAAAAAAAAAAAAAAAAAAAAAAAAAAAAAAAAAAAAAAAAACCACAAAACAAAAACATTGGTCTTGCTAAGTAACTTGACATTGGAGACCCTGGCTTCCAGAGCCACAAGACAATAAGAGTCTGTTGTTAAATTACTCAGTGGTAATATTACATAAGTTCCAACAAACTAAAAACATACATTACCCTTTCCTGTATAATATGACATGATTTATACTTTCATGTGTGTTCATTTGTTTTTGTGCTGTACTTCCCTCACCAGATGATCATCTACAAAACAGCAGGGCATGCATCTGCCATCTATTTAACATTATCATCAAGTATTACACTCTGTTGTCCCAGGAATGACTGCTCACCAGTGCCAGACAAGAAGTTATAGTGTCAAGAACAAATGCCAAGTTCATTAGAACAGGTGTCGACAAGCTGAGGTTCTCCAGGCACTGCCTGGTCCACATTGTCCTTGGGACATGTGACCTACAGGTGCTTTAATATTTTTAAGTGACTGAAAAAAAACAGGAAACACATTTCACAACCTGAGAACATTATACAAAATTTAAAGGTAAGGTTCACAGATGTCTTCCTGCTACAAAACAGCACTGTTGTGAGAAAGACTACACTGCCTAAGTCGAATGCTATTTGGTCATTTGAAGTGAAAGAAGTCTTCCAAACACTTATGTAAAATTTACATCACACAATATGTGAACTGCCCAGTGAGCACTGCTCCAGGTGACATGATCCAGGAATGGCGTTCTTTGAAATTTTTGAACTTTTTTAACACTCACAGAAAACAAGACAAGAGTTATGTGACCTCGGCTTCTTCAAAACACAGAGTTGTTCTTGGAATGTGTTCTCATGCCCCTCCGAAGTATAGCAGATAGGAGTGAGTCTACTTCAGATAATTCCTTATTGCTTGTTGTTATTCAATTAAGCTATTCCATACATGCCTTTACAGAAAAACATGTTTTGCCCCATGCAGACACAGCTTGTGAGACACAGCTTGGATTAGTGAGAACTTTACTCATGTATCCTTTTATATATGGCCTGATGCTCTGAATAAGGTTGGCTATTGCAGGAGACTTTAGTCTGCCTTATTGATCAGCTCCATTCTCCCAGGCACCACTACCTCTAGAGCAGTGACAGTTAAGCAAGGTAAGCTGTTTTACATTTCTCCTGGAACGCAAACTGAACTAGGGAATTTTTAACCCCTGTATCTCACATGCTGAATAACAAAAGGTCTATGCTGCCATGCTCTGTGTTCATGGACTTTTGATGGAATACATGTATTGTGATAAAGACCTTAAATTCAAATGAAACAAGGAATAATGGTTATAACACAGTTTTCTGAATGTGCCCATCCTTGGGTACAAATGTCACTAGTAAGGACAAACGCAGGAGCCCTTATGTTCATTTTCACACAGAAAGCACGCTGTTTACCTTTGATGGAGACACAAACTGAACGCACTCCAGCCACTCAGATAGAAAAGGCTTTCTGCATATTGAACACTTTTTCGCTTGGGATAGTTTGTCCTTGGCCTCTGGGTAACTCTCTATGGCATCCATAATGAAAGGGTTGTTTTCTTCCAACAGAGAGAGGACAAATCTTGCTGCTATTTCCTAAATTAAAAGAAAAATAGTTTGTCAAATTAATTCAAATTCTATACACATTAACTCTTATTAGTTCAAAATCATGTTTAATTCTTTATTGTTTATTAATCTAAGCTTAATAAACAATATAATGACTTATATATGACTTTCATGTGGCTGCCATTGCAAAGAAATAATGTCTTTCACACATATAAGAAAAGTGGGTACCTTCTACCATATTTATGTCTCTTAAATATAAAACTCCAAGTCATAATATTTACATTATCTGTTTAATAAAATTAGATGTCATTTTACTGTTTTTTTTTTGTAACTGTCAGTACAATAAGAAGGGGCCACCCAGACATTCAAACTGGACTCAAAGAGATTCAGTCGTATTTACTAGTCTGTAAGTTCTTCCTATCTAGACTATAACCCAGAATCCAGTCAAATCTGCATCACTTAAGGAGCATCAGAATTAGAGTCTGTGAGTTAATCCCTACTGTAAATCTTTGTTAAGCTTCTATATGCTGATAGACAGGAAATGTGACCAATTCCAATGATACCATTAACTAATAAAAAGGTAATGAAGACAAAGAAGTTGCCTTCCACCAGTGCCATCAACATCACCAACACAGGTAAAGCACAGCAATGTGCTACATAAACTTAAGTCTCCACTGACGATTTGCCTCACTGCTCAACAGTGCCCCAATCCAGTATGTGAGCATGACAAAAACAATGCTTGTGTTTATGAAGCAATGGGTGTTTATATAGCATGGAAGCCCTGTATAAACATTACACAGACTCTGCTTGAAATTTAAACAGTATATGAGGACAAGTCATTTGGGACATATTTTCCTGCCCAAAATGAAGGGTTTTTTAATAGTCCATATCAGGCTTGTAAGTCATTATTGGGAATATATACATATCAATATATATATAAAGATCTTTCCCTAATTCATGCTAATTGAAGTCTTTAAAAATTTCAAGAACATAGAATTCCTACATATTTCTGTAGGCCTGCTCCTGGCTATGCCCATGCTTCCCAGACAGCAAGCACCTTGGAAGGCCACCATCACAGAGCAAAGCACCCTGAGCAGGGGTAGGACCTTCTGAGTGGGGAAATGGCCAAGATAAACAGAGGGAATAAATCTGAAAGCACTAATACTAACATGAGTCCCACCCTCAGAGGTTTACTGTCAGCTTTTCTGTTTCCAAGGAGCAGTTTGTAATTCAAATCAAAATGCTGTTTTAGAGGTATGCTATTAGCTAATTAGACAAATTTGATGGCTAGCTCTAGTATGTAGAAAACTCATAGACAAGGACTTATTTCTCAAACATAAACAAAGAATTTTATGAAATACACAGACCCATAAATTAAGTCATGCAATTGCCTTTACCATATATGACTCTGGACCCAAACATGTTGATTTCAATGCATCACTTGAAAACTAATATATCAGTCATTAATTATATCCTCCTTGAAGCCAAGATATTACTTTGGAAGAATAATGTAGGCCATTGAAAATTAAAGTTTTTACTTGGAAATGTGGATAAACACAAAGAAAGATTCTATTGGTATAACCAATGATATCTTTTAGAACACTTCTTGGAGATACATTTTGTAAATTTTCCTGAAGATATACCATGTAATTATGACATCATTGCAGTGGTATTTTAAATCTAGGAAATATTTTACAGATAAATACGTTGTTTATTTTTGAAACACTTATATGCTATTTTGTTAGAATATTTTATGTAGGTCACATGGTATTTCAATTTCTAATTCACTAGTAAATTGAAAGTAAATTCAGGTCCATTCTTAAATTTTCTTACATATGATCATTTGAATTATATAATCAACAAGTTATATCTATATTTAAGTATACAAATTATAAAAAGAATGTGGAAATGACAATGTAATGAGTTGCTACTGATTAAAGAAGCATCAGAGTACACAGCAGCATAAGCAAGCGCTTGGGGTCCATCGTGTACAGAGTTTCACACACTGGTTCAATAAGGTATTGACTGCATGGCCTTGTTTGGACAAGTTTTTAATTCACCTGGTCCCAAGTATCTCATGTGTAAAATGAGAGTTTTTCTAATACTATGACAGAGTTTATACAGCTGAGATAATATTAGCAAGGCATTTGGCCTGCATCTGCGGTGGCACTGAATTACTGGCATCAAACTCTAGTGAATACATTTCTGAAGTGAGGAAGGGTCTTAAAACCTTTTGTTGGTACATCTAGCACCCTATCACTGAGCTATTTCCCCAACCCTTGCTTTCCTTTCAATTTTAACAGTCTCACTAAGTCATTCCAGCCAACTTAGAAGTCATTCCATACCTCAGAGAGACCTTGGACGCATGTAGCTAGGATTGCAGATCTAAACAACTAAGTATATCCGTTAGAAATTCTCTACTAAGGCAAAGACAGTTTCAAAGCCCTATGGCCCATTGAAACCCAAAGGAGTTTTACTGCAAACCAGCAATGTTACCAAATGTCTAGCAGAAATGAACTAGAAATATATGTCAGTTGGGGTCAGCGTTCTGGGAAAAATTCATATAAGTACTTTCAAAATCACCTAAATCATTTATATATAAGTAAAACTAGTCATTTATACTATATATTATCATACATATATACATGTGTACATTTATTGATAATATATACATAAAATTAACTCTATGCTCTACATTACAACTTTGAAAATTACAAGAAAGAAATGATGTTCTATTAGTCTCAGAGTCTTCTGAAATAAAGCTACCACATTAGATTAAATATTCAGCCTGCCTCCTCCACAATCAGGAAATGTCTCCTATCCCAAGAACCTTCCACAGTGTCTCTCTTGGTAACACTGCAGTGTATGGTCTAAAAGGCAACTGTAAGCAAAGTATTGACATCCAAGCCCCAAAACTATCTTTGTGAGTGTGAACAAGTGAGTTAGACTTTCTGGGCCTTAGTTTCTTTATCTATACAAGGGTACAATGAAGGTGCCTACCTCTGGATGGTTATTAAACAACTACCTTGTTCATAAGCACGGTACCTGTCCACAGAAACCTTACAACAATAGCTGAGCCATTACTCTGATATGCTTGATGCAGGAAGGAAAAAAACAAGTTGAGGAGGCTTAAATGTAATGTAACCATTTTAAATTATTTTAATCAATTTGAATCTCAAGTACAATTCTTCTAATGACATTTAAGAGAATAATCTCCAAAAAAGGAAATTGAAAAGAGCTGATCTTCAAAGAAATCAGTTCTTTTCCCCTACAATTTTAGTCATAGAGATAATATGGACACAAGAGAAATTTCCTATGGATATGGTCAGTTTAGCCTCTATTGCAGGATATTTAACCACACTGTGAACTTCAAGATTGTGATTCCTTCTAGAAATGCTTCATTTGTAAAGTCAAAAAATTAGATCATATTAATGATCTAAACATCTAACAATGAGAAAATAGTTAAAATATGATGCAACAGGATAGCATATATTCATTTAAAAAGATATATTGATGTTTTTAATCTGATTAAAAAGGCATTCACCAAAAAAGGAACTAAAAACCTGAGTCTCTAAGTAGCCTATAAAGTATTAATTCATCTTAAAATTCATTCTGAATACACAAGAGAGTCACAGAGGGACGTAGTAATGCCTCACTAACTAGATCTCTCAGTTTTTACCCACTGGCATTGTCTGGCTTTTACCTATTTCTATACATGCATCTATATTGCTTTCTTAGTAAGAACACAGTTTTAAAAGCAGTAAATCTAATTTTTATATGAAGCAATCTGGTATGTTCAGCCTTAGGTCCAAACAAAACTGGTAAATCAAACTTCATGCTAGAGACTCATAGTCAATGGTGGGAGGACCTGTGTTCTTTGTCTTGGCTGAGAGAGGAGGAGTCCTTCATCTGCTTCCCTAGTCCTTCCTTTGGTATCATTAACTAGCTTTGCCAAACTAACAACATGGTGAATTCCAGATGACAAGGATGTTCTCCTCAGGAAAGGAGACAAGTGAAATGAAGCTGAGGAAATAAAGACCCCACTAGCAAAAAACAAAAACAAAAAAAGAACACCTTAGAATGCTAAAGTAAAAATAAATTCCTATTTTCTCTTCATCCAGCAAAACTTTTCCACTTCTCTATGTTGTTAATAAGTCTGGAAATCTCACAGGTTACTCTGAATTCTGTAAGCAACTAAAAAAAAAATTACATGAAGGATCTGCATTCTTAATGAACCAGTGTTACACATTTACAGACTTATCCATAATGTTACATTTTAAGCCAAGGGTTCCATATGAAGGCGCATGCTTATGAGCTAAACATTCACC
This sequence comes from Mastomys coucha, assembly GCF_008632895.1. NCBI lineage: Eukaryota > Metazoa > Chordata > Mammalia > Rodentia > Muridae > Mastomys > Mastomys coucha. The sequence continues at coordinate 22,171,996 of NW_022196896.1, read as the reverse complement.
CGTAGAGTCCAGAGGTCTTTAGGTTGTGGAGCAACAAATGGCTTCTTCAGGAAGAGCGGGTTTCCCTCACAGTAGAACTCCCTCAGCCTTAGATTCTGAAACTGGTAAAAGAAAAGATCTTTTGTAAACAAGACAGTACACTTTACTTCTTAAAGTTCATGATAATTAAGGATGTACATTCTACATTGGTATTTTATGAATAGGAGACATTCTATTTGTTAGAAACATTTAGTGTTTTAAAGTCACTGATCATATCCCCCCATATTGAATAGCCAAGGAAACATGTTTACAGTCACAGAAAGAGTCAATAACAAAATAATGTTTACTAAACCAAATTCTGGAAACATTTGGAGTATGTGTTAGAAAACCAAGCATGATGAAAACAATTCTAAAACATACTAAAAATACTAATGCCTCAAATCAATTTTTGTTTAATGAAGATAAGAGAAACCTAAAAATCTCATTATACACTGTTACGAAGAAGAAAACGACAACAGAAGGAGGTGGCTATGGCTCAGTAGTCCAGTGAATGCCAAGATGTGCAAGACCTTGTGACAGAGCCTCGGCACTGCAAAATGAAACAGTAGAAAGCTGGGGGAAGCAGAGAGTTTACAGGGATACTTAATCTATAGTGAAAATCCAAACCCTACTGGAATGTACCCCTGAAATAGACAATAACAAATACCTTTATGTTCATAGTCTGTCCAGTTTGCCTTCGCTAGAACCTATAATGTAAAGAGCTACTTCTTGGAGACTAAATCCTTAGGAAAAATAAAGGAGGAAAGAAAACAGATCTTCAGAGGTATACTAGTAAATAGAAAAGCAAAGCAGGGGTGAGAGAAGAAAGGAGCAAAGAGAAGGAGTGCTCAGCTGAGTGAAAATGGCTCGAAGAGAAGAGAGACGGAAGGGGAGCCAGGGTTAATAGTGAGTCTTGATTCTAAAGCATAAATACTCCTGCCATGGACAATTAAATTCACTGGCTGTAGAGTTGAAAGAAAAATCAACTCTCATAAGCCAGAACAAGCTGGCTCAGTCACACCACAGCATTTCATGAACTTTCTGGAAGAACAAGAGGCTTATGTCATTTCAAGCCAAGGATTTGAAAGATAGCAATGATTAGTTAAATTAAAAACAATTGATTTAATATATCTTTCTGGGGAATTATGTTATTAAATTTTGAATGTTACAGTAAAGTTTATATAATATATATAAGATTTTTAGATGAAGAACTCAAGGCCTCTTTCTATCAAATTGAATCCTGGACACACCAAAGACACTCCAACCTTCTCTATTTCAGTTTCAAGTGTTATCCATTGCAAAGGAGCTACTTTGAGAGTTGGAACCAATGTCAGTCATAAGTTGGTGCTAAGTGTGAGAAAAAGATAGAATGTATTTTCCCTAGTTTTCTACACAATCATTGCTTTTTAATTTCTTCCTGTCCTAGTAAATAAGCAACCCATACTTGTACGTAAACTCATAGTCATTTTAAAAGAGGAGTTGAAGACAAGGCTCTGTAGGTAAAGTACTTTCAAACAAGCATGAGAACCTGAGTTTTGAGTCTCAGTGCCTACACAAAAAAAGCATACAAAATTATACACCTATAATCTTAGAACAAGGAAAACAGAGATGGGAAAATTCCTTGAGCTCACAGACAAGCCAATCTAGATTGTGTTGGTAAGCTCCAGGCTCAGTGAGAGATCCTCTCTCAAAAGATAAGGTGGAGAACCATCCCACAAAGATACCTGGTCATCTATGTTCATAGCAGCTTTATTTCTAATAGCCAGAAACTAGAAGCAACCTAGATGGCCCTCAACTAAAGAATGGATAAAGAAATGTGGTACACAACAAAATACTATTCAGCTATTAAAAACATCATGAATTTTGCAGGCAAACAAATGGATCTTCAGAATATCATCCTGAGTGAAGTAACCCAGTCCCAAAAGGACACGCATGACAGGAGTCTAGCATGGTTGTCTTCTGAGAGCTCCACTCAGCAGCTGACTCAGACAGATGCAGACACCCACAGCCAAACAGTGGATGGAGCTTGGGGACTCTTATGGAAGAACAGGAGGATAGGAACTTCACAGGAAGGCCAACAGAGTCAGCTAATATGAACCCTTGGGGCTCTCAGAGTCTGAACTACCAACCAAAGAACATACATTGGCTGTGCCTAGGTCTTCCCACACATTTGTAGCAAATGTGCAGCTTGGTCTTTACGTGAACCCTGAACAAATGGAATAGGGGTTATCCCAAAAACTGTTGCCTCTATGTGGATATGTCGTTCTAGCCGGGCTGCCTTGTCTCACCTCAATGGGAGAGAATGTGCCTGTCCTTGCAGAGACTTGAAGTGCCAGGGTGAGGGGATACCTGGGGGCCCCATCTGCTCAGAGGAGAAGGGGAGGGAAAGATGGTGGGAGGAAGAGTCCAGGAAAGAGGCAGTGAGTAGGATGTAAAGTGAATAAGTAAAATAATAATAAAAAAATAAAAATAAATGTATCTACAAAAATAAACAGTTTGGCGACTATTTAGTGCTTTCAATTTTGTAACTATATTTCCATCAAACATGATAACAGGCTCTCCAATTTGTTATCTCATTATATATAACAGATTAACCACTCAGAGATTCTCCTGCCTCTGTACCCCAAGTAATGACATTAAATGTGTGCACCACCATGCTTGGATAGGAGGTAGAAAGAAAATTTAATAGCACATGTAAAGTAGGAAAGTTTTATTAACCTAGAGTCACACAATCTCTCATTGTACATTAAGTATTCTTCAAAATAAACTTAAGAGCCTCTTAATTTGTGCATCATTAGGTGTCCTCAGCCTAGTTTCTTCAGAGAACAAAGTATTTGGCTACATAGTTACTCCATTAGGAAAATCAACTACATTTTGCTGTGTTAACAAAATTTACAATAGCTCTTCAGTGTCTAAGTGTATGCCTATTCAAACCACCATTGTTATAAGTTTAGTCCACATTGATACTCACCCCCCCCAACCCATGCTGGGTTTACTCACATCTTTTAACCCAACAGAGAATATGCAGCAGACAAGGAGTCAGAAAAGGTCAAAGATGCTGTTAAACATTCTATAATAATACCATACAACTCTGGACAAAGAATTACCAAGCCAAAAATATCTATAGTGCTCAAGCGTATCAATCCAATTTAAAGACATCAGAAGAGAAAATGTCACTGAGCTTCCTGGTCTGGAGAATGGATTGGCTAGTAAGGAAGTTTTTAGTGAAATGCAAATGATTTTCACTTTTCAAATGAAGTTTGAGGCCTGGAGAGATAGCGAAGTACTTTATTTTTTTTTAATATATATATATTAAATTTATAATTTATAAATACTATATAATATATATATATATATTTCAGTTTCCAGAAGAGCAAGTTGAATAAATGGAAAAATAGTAATTCTGTACAATAGCTTACAGAAATCACAGAATTTCCTCACTACATAAAAGCTTAAGAACATTATTGTAAAATCATTTATAATAAGAGATTCTTTAAGATGTGCAACTAATCATTGTGTATAGTATTTATTTCTTTTTCAGAAATAGCTATTCTGCCACTTTTGAAAATTGAAATCTTCACAATTGCATGCACAATATTTTGATAAAATGTATACAAAATTTAATATTATTAAACCTGCATTATACTTGTTCTTTTACATAAAGCTCAGTATTAGTGGAATTTTTTATATCCAACTGTCAAAAACTAAAAATGTAAAATCCTGTATCAAAATGGATTATGGCACCATTGTTAATGTTCCCATTACTTTTGTGTCAACTACAATCTAAATGAATACCTTGACTAGTTATAATCAGTAAATATACTGAACTGGCCAGGTATTGAAGTGTCATTTAGTCAGAGCTTGGAACTAAGCTCTGCTTTTGTTTTCTTCATAGACTTGTTTCTTTCTTTAGAATGTCATGAGAATATCAATCCCATTCTAAGGTAAAAGGTAATAGATCCAAAAGGGAGAAGTATGACAGGCAACAAAAGTCACATCATTTTCATTGGAAATGATGGGTTGAGATGGTGTCAAAAATATAGTACTGATAAGTATTTTACTTTAGTAATATTTTACTGGAAAACGATTTGGCCCTGATAAAGCTCATGATTAAACTGGCTTAGCCATACTGATTTCTTTTCATATGTAATGAATATTATATATATAACACTTTCATAGTGAAGATTCATAACAGGATTTTATGTTAAGAAAATAATCAGAGAACACAGAACGGTTGTTGAATAGTCCCGTCCCTTCTTATGTTCTTTGTAGTCAGATGAAAGGAAGGGTAGCACTTCCATATATATCCGAAGGCATGCTCTGCATAGACGAGGGACCCAGGTGTGATCTCTTCCATTTTGTCTTTGAAATAGAGAATAATAAGATCATCTGCCAACTGAGTTTGGAGGCAAGATAGCAATAAAAAAGAAGACAGGAAGAAAGTGATGAAGGCTGGAGCCTGCAGGTTTGGGAGAGCACTAGTAGAAGCTTTTGTTCTTAAGCAAGTTTTTTACATTAAAATATGACTATAATACAACTTATTCAGAGTATAGTCAAAAGTCCTAACATGTCATATTTAGCTCTTTTCAGCCTACTTCTCCAATATGTAACTCGATAAGCACTCCACAGGGGGTGGGGCTTAAAAGAGGTTTCACACCAGAGCCTTTCAAATTCTGCTACTCCCTAGTGACCAACCATCCAAATCTATGAGCCTATGGGGGTCATTGTTCTTCAAACCACCACAGAGGGATTCAAGGGACTTGAAGATTGTTTGTATTAACTACCTTCAGCATTACTGTCTTACATCTGGCTTCTCTGGGACACGTAGGTAAAAGTCCCACAAGACCATGGAGTTGAGCTCATTACTCTAAATTTTGCTTTACCTTTCACCTTTACCCACATTAACGATGTCACTGTGTCCTAGCAATGGATCAATGCATCCTTCTTAATACTTGCTATTACTGCATTACAACCTCCCGCTATCTGACACAGCTACTCTTCACCTGAGCCTTGATGGACCTGAGCCTCTTGTGTACATAATAATCTGGAATTCGTACAAGCTTTTCTTCCTAAGCAAGTTTTTAAAGTTAAAGTATAGCAATAATACAACTTATTCAGAGTATATTCAAAAGTCCTAATACATCATACTTGGCTCTCTTCAGCTTAGTTCTCCAACATGTAACCTGGTAAGCACTCCCCATACTGAGGGATTGTTTAGAGAGTTCACACCATCTCTGTCTTAGCTGTTATTACTCAAGTTTTCTGTTCTGACTAAAATATGTACCATCTGTCTGAGACTGGAACATCAGCCATCTGTGTCCCCTACCTTCACCACGTGTTCTTGCCCTGTGTATAAATCAGTCCTATAAAGAGCAGGGAAAATCACCACTGAAAACTATTTCAGGCTTTGTTAACTTGAAGAACCGGATCTTGGTGGTGCAAGCAAATGGCCTCACTGTCCGGGTGGGTGGGTGCCAGTAAGTGGTAGAGAGATGGGAGAGAAAGAGAAGCACTATGAAGTCAGAACTGGAGACAGTGGTGAGGAACAGCCTGATGTGAGAGGCCTGCACTGCCACCTGACACCATGCTGAGGGTCATGGCAATATCTAAGGCCTACAGCAGCAGGGGTCTGTGTTGATACCCACAGCCCATGTTACTATCAAAGGTCATGCAGATGTCCTTGGTCTGGGCTGCCCCCTGAAGCCATGTTGATGCCAAGAACCTTGCCAAGCTGGACCTATCTCTCAACAGCCATTGCACAGTGGTGCCATTGGTGATGTCAGTGTGGGAGAGCTGAACAACTCAGCTACCACCCAGGCGAGATCCAGGGCTTTAAGTTGACCCACCTCAACATGTACGAAATCTATGAGTCACTGGAGCACGTGAAGGGGCCAGTCCTACAGATCCAAAGCTACAGGACCTCCATGACTCAGGGCAACAGCAGGATAAAAGAGAGGAGTCTCACTCAGGGTCCAATATTGATGGTGTAGCACAAGTTAGAGGCTTTGAACCAGACCAATGACTCTGCAATGAACTTTGCAAGTGAAGATGTTTGGACAAAAGGGTATATTGTTAGACACACCACACCATGACACACAGCAGCTTCCACAATGTTTTATTTTGTTTTTTGTTTTTTTTTCTTTTCTGAGGAGGTTACTGGGGTGGAGGGTGGATATGGAAGTACTAGGAAATGTGTGGTACTGGGTGCATAACATAAAATTCACAAAAGGATCAATAAAAAATTACATTAAAAACTATATCTTAAATAACTGCATAATGCAAGCTCTAAGCTAGTAAATACATGGTAATTACTGACTATGAGGTAACTTATTACTGATGCTCAGTAAATAATTGATAAAGAAATGAACAGCAAAGAAATGCAGCTCTACCCAGGCTTTTGTGATTTGCAAAGTCCTTTGCCAGACTTGATAAATTCATACCAGATTTACACAAAGCCACATTCCACAGTGACACCATGCTACAGTTCATAATAGCCTAAAGCCACAGGGAGCTCAACAAGGGGAATGTGCAGAAACAGTATTTAATGTAAACAGGAGAGGCTGAGGTTTCACACAGACTCAAAGATAAGAAATCTACATTAAATTACTGTCACTCTTGAGAGAATCTCAAAGCTCATGGGACTAACTTGTAATAAGAACTGGGATTCTAAATAGACTCAATTGTGAGGAGGATAAATTTTAAAAGAGCTTTGACATCCAAAAAAATTAGATTTAAAGACCACTTCATTTTTTAAAGAATATGAATAAGATTTGGCAGCCACTGTAAAATTAAACACAATGATAAACCTGATATATATATCACTTGTAGAGTGATTTGTCTAATTACAATTTATAGACACAAATGTACATATAGATTGGAGAGATATAGATAGATAGATAGATAGAGAGAGAGAGAGAGAGAGAGAGAGAGAGAGAGATAAAAACCCCTCTCACACACTCTTATGTAATAGAAGTGAAAAGAGGCAGAGAATGATCTCAAGTCTTAATCAGTGCAATTCCTTATGGTCCACTTGTTCTTACATCACTTGCTCTGAAGGAAGCCAACTGTGATTGAGTGGGGGATGTTTAGGAAGTTCACATGGGAACAAATCTAGATTTTGTGTCAAAGCCTTGTGAGTGCACCATCTTAGAAACAGATCCTCTAGCCCTACAAGCCTTGAGATGACTACAGTCCTAGATGACCTGATTCCAGTTCATGAGAAACCTTAACTTAAAAACACAACTAACTCCTCTCAACTTTTTAACCAACAAATCTTATGTAAAATAATCCACAAGGGCTACTTTCAGTAGCTACATCTTCTGGCACAATGTCACACAGTTATAGGTAACTAATATAGATAGCATCTATTTTACTAAGCAAATCAAGAAACATAGTGATAATTCCTAGCATCTACTAAGAACAGGGCTCTAAGCAAAAAGAAAAAGAAAATCAAGGTGAAACCTGCCATTTTCTCTCTGGTGACTTTGTAAAGCAGGACCAGCCTGCAGGCACAGGCCTTACAGGTCGAGGGGGAGTCACAGGGAAGCAGGGACAGGATCCTCTCAGCCTCTGAGTGATTGGGGTGGATCTGCAATCCTCTCTGCCCCTTCCCTGCAAGAGGAGAGCCTCCAGGAAGTGCTTTAATCTAGGGACTCAGAGACTTTCTAAGGCAGGACAAGCCAGGACCCCCAGGGCACCAGGGACAGGATGCCTCTGAGTAACAGCTATGGATCTGCAATCCTCTCTGCCCCTTCCCTGCCTCCAGGGAGAGCCTGCCTCCAGGGAGTGCTTTAACCCAGGGACTAACCCATCTGCACCCAGGATTTACCAGAGGAGCTGCTCTCCCAGAAGTACTGACACAGGCTTATAGACCCACAGGACGATCAAGCTCTAACCAGAGACAGAAAGAACATCTAACACCAGAGATCAACAGATGGTGAAAGGCAAACGCAAGAATCCTACCAACAGAAACCAAGACTACTTGGGTTCATCAGAAGCTAGTATTCCCACCACAGCAAGTCCTGGATATCCCAAAAGACCGAAAGAGCAAGATTTGTATCTAAAATCATATCTCACGATGGTGCTAGAGGAATTTAAGAAGGACATGAATAACTCCCTTAAAGAAATACAGGAGAACACAGGAAAGGAGGTACAAGCCCTTAAAGAGGAAACAAAAAAAAATCCCATAAAGAATTACAGGAGATCACGAGTAAA
>NW_022196896.1:22162280-22163655 GCF_008632895.1 Mastomys coucha | reverse complement strand
AATCCCTTAAGGAATTACAGGAAAACACAAACAAACAAGTGAAGGAATTGAGCAAAACCATCCAGGACTTAAAAATGGAAGTAGAAACAACTAAGAAATCACAAAGAGAGACAACTCTAGGAAAGAAGTCAGGAAACAGATGCAAGCATCACCAACAGAATACAAAAGATAGAAGAGAGAATCTCAGGGGCAGAAGACACCAATGTTGTGACCATTGACACAACAGTCAAAGAAAATGCAAAATGCAAAAAGATCGTAACCCAAAACATCCAGAAAACACAGGACACAATGAGAAAACTAAACCTAAGGATAACAGGTATAGAATAGAGTGAAGACCTCCAACTTAAAGGGCCAGTAAATATCTTCAACAAAATTATAGAAGAAAATTTCCCTAACCTAAAGAAAGAGATGCCTATGAACATACAACAAGCCTATAGAATGCCAAATAGACTGGACCAGAAAAGAAATTCCTCCTGCCACATAATAGTCAAAACAACAAATGCACAAAACAAAGAATACTAAAAGCAGTAAGGGAAAAAGGTCAAGTAACATATAAAGGCAGGCCTATCAGAATTGCACCAGACTTCTCACCAGAGACGACGAAACCTAGAAGATCCTGGACAGATGTCATGCAGACCCTAAAAGAACACAAATGCCAGCCCAGACTGCTATACCCAGCAAAACTCTCAATTACCATAAATGGAGAAACCAAAGTATTCCATGACAAAACCAAATTCACACAATATATTTCCACAAATCCGGCCGTTCAAAGGGTAATAAATGGAAAACTCCAACACAAGGAGGGGAACTACATCCCTGAAAAAGCAAAAATGTAATCTTCCAACAAAACTAAAAGAAGATAGCCACACGAACGGAATTCTAGCTCTAACAACAAAAATAACAGGAAGCAACAATTACTTTTCCTTAATATCTATTAATATCAATGGACTCAATTCTCCAATAAAAAGGCATAGACTATCAGATTGGGTACATAAACAGGACCCAACATTTTGTTGCATACAGGAAACCCACCTCAGTGACAAAGACAGACACTACCTCAGAATAAAAGGCTGGAAAACAATTCTCCAAGTCAATGGTCCCAAGAAAAAAGCTGGAGAAGCCATTCTAATATCGAATAAAATCGACTTTCACCCTAAAGTGATCAAAAAAGGTAAAGAGGGACACTTCATATTCAAAGGTATGATCTACCAAGATGAACTCTCAATTCTGAACCTCTATGCTCCAAATCAAAGGGCATTTACATTCATAAAAGAAACTTTACTAAAGCTCAAAGCACACATCACACTGCACACAATAGTAGTGGGAGATTTCAATACCCCACTCTCTGCAATGGACAGATCATGGGAACAGAAAC
>NW_022196896.1:22138201-22159444 GCF_008632895.1 Mastomys coucha | reverse complement strand
GGGGGAACAAAATACCCACAGAAGGAGTTGCAGAGACTAACTATGGAGTAGAGACTGAAGGAAGGACAGGCCAGCCTAATATAGCTATCTCCTGAGAGGCTCAGATAGTGAAAGACCCCCAGAACTGGGGAGATCCTTACTCAAGTCTCAGGACAACGCGACCACCCAATGACTCACGAGAGACCGAACTTGCTGCAATCACATGAGGTTTATTGGGGATACCAGTACCGGGTCTATCTCATGACCTTGCTGGACAGAGTTTGACCCTGAACACAAGAAGTGTAAGATATTTAAAAGGGAAACCCACGAGCTGGGGGCAGAGAGAGAGTTACCAAGGAGACAGAACATAAACAGTGGAGACTTTCAGATGGACCCAACCCAAGGTATTCAGTTAGGGAGGGGAACACATTCATTCTAGGAATGTAATCTCCATCTACTGGTTGACAGGGTGGAGAGTCTCATAAACCACTCTCATTGTGGATCAGCCAGGAGGGGCAGGTATTGGGAACCAGAGCCCTGAGGCTCTCAGTTCCTAGAACTGGCTATTTTATATTTCTGGCTGGCTACATTGGCCCTCTATGTCCTTTTAGGTAAAGGTTATACACCATACATTTGTATTAAATCCCCTCATTTTAAATTCTAAGATTCTCCAGTCTTTCAATAGTACCTGACTGATACAGATGTAGAGGCTCATAGCCATCTACTGAACTGAGCACAGGGTCCCCAATGAAGGAGTTAGAGAAAGGACCAAAGGAGCTAAAGGGTTTGCAGCTCCTTAGGACGAACAACAATATGAACTAACTAGTACCCTCAGAGCTCCCAGGGACTCAACCACCAACCAAGGACTGGGACTGATTGTTCTAGCAGCATGTGTATAGTAGAGGATTGCAAAGTAGATCATCAATGGGAGGAGAGGCCCTTGGCCCTATGAAGGTTCTGTGCCCCAGTGTAGGGGAATGCCAGGACCAATAATTAGGAGAGGGTAGGGTGGCATGCATGGGATGGGGGAGGCAACAGGGGTTTGTTCTTGTCATTTTTTTTTTGTTTGTTTGTTTTTTGGAGGGGAAACTGGGAAAGGAGAAATCATATGACATGTAAGTAAAGAAAATATCTAATAAAAATACAAAAAATATAAATAAAGAAAAAGAAAAAGAAAATCATAAAGTAGAACGATCTGAAGGCTGAATTTTGTCCTCCAAAGCTTACCACTGAGTTAGACCTAGCACAGTGTGAATATCTAGAGCTCACTGAACATTGTAATGGACTAACTTACATTTTACTATTACCTCCAGTGTTTGTTATTCCTAGAAGTCAGGGAAATGCAAATTAAAACATCTTACCACACTCAGAATGACAAAGATCAACAGAACCACTGACAAATACTAGTGAGGTTCTAAGGAAAGAGGAACCCTAATTCACTGTTGGGAGGGATGCGAATTGGTACAGCCACTCTGGATTTCAGTATGAAGAATCTTCAAAAAATAAATAAATAAATAAAAGTATATCTACCCAATGGCCCATATACTCAAAGGATCTGACATCCTACTCCATAGATACTTACAGTGACCATGGATGCCTATTCACAGTAGCTCCAATCTAAATGTCTTTCCATATAAGATCTGATACTGAAAATGTGGTACGTATACACAATGGAATACTACTAAGTTGTAAAGAAAAATAAAATCATAAAGTCTGCAGGTAAATTGATGGATTTAGAAAAGATAATATTAAGTGGGATAAGCCAGACCCAGAAAGACAAATACTGAATGTTCTCTCTCATCTGAAGCTCCTAGCTCCAAATCTTCTGATGTAAGTATACAACACAGAAACCACAGAACTAGGAAAGGATGACGGAGTAGGATTTGAAAGGAAAATAGCAGGAAACAGGTAATATGAGAAAAACCAGAGAGGGAAGCTTCGGTTGGATAACAGGATGGGGAATGAGAGACAAATAACACCACTTGGGCTTGCCATTGACTTACAAAAATCCTCAGTACCAAGCATGAGAAACTTTCTATCAAATACTTTATCAGGATAGTCCAAGTGGCTCCCAAAATAGTATAGACTACTGATGTGGCTCTTGGGTGACCCTCAGAGATTGAAGATAAGCTCCTGCTGCTGAAGTACAGTCCTTAAGGCACAGGACTCAGATGATTCAACCTTTATCTAACTTGGAAGACTGTCCTTTTGTCTAGCTTCCATGGTATCAGATATACAACTGCAAGTAGTCAAAGGAAGGAAATAATTGCCCATTCACGCTGCAACACCTAAGAATCTAAACAGAGGACATAAAGTGTATTAATAAGTGGCACTCCAATGCTGGTGGAAACCAACGGCTGTCTAATTGGAATTAACACCCACTCAATACAAGGGGAATTGTGTTTGGTATAGAAGACTAGCCAACTTACTTGGGGCTAGAAGTCGTGAGCCTTAGAAAAAAATCTACTATTGCTTTGCTAGGCCAATATAATCCCTTACTATATCTAAATTCTATTTCTTATATACACAGATAAGTATATCTCCCACCTCCCATCAAAGAAGTTTTTCTTTACAGCAAGGAGAGAGCAGGGCACAACCAAAGATCAACATCACAACTCCTACCATCTATTGTTCAAAGGAACATTACAAAAGAGGGGACAGGAAAAAGAGTCAGAGTACCAGGAAGTCTACTACAAAACAGTCTCTCCTAGAAATGATTGCATAAACAAGACCCGAAAAAATAGCAATATCTATGGGCATGTTAACAGGAAAGAGGGGAATTTTTATAGAGTCTCATCTGTAGCCAAAGAACTGCAAGTAAATTTTGACTGCTGTAAGAATGAGAATTAGCCTCTTTCAGGGATGAACCCTTTATTAGTTACCCAATACAAAGTGGTCAGCCCTGAACCCACAGGCACAAACAATAAAAAACAGACTCAGAAGGCTATGCTCAGATATTTATGAATACATATATATGTGTTTAACAGTAGTAATCAAAGAAAAACAACTATCAATTTGATAGTGGTGACACATGGGAAGGGATGAAGGGAAAAAAGGGAAGGAGAAAAGTAATGTAATTCCATTTTAACTAAAATGTATAAAATAATAGAGTTCATAATTCTTTAATTTGAAATTTTAATTTATAAAATTCTAATTCTTCACTGTAACTCCAGATGTAGCAAAAGTTAAGCATAAGACGTATTCAAAACATGTCGGCCAAAAAATAGTTAGCAAAATATATTACTTATCAATAAAAAGTAGTGAATGTTTAAAGTCAAAAGGTCAAACCAGATGACAAGTAAAATTCCTAAGGAAAGTGTGGTCACTAGACAAAAAATAGAATGAAGACAGAGAAGAGGATCGTGATTCCACACAGAACGAGTGGTACAACATTGCACTTTGGAACACTATCTTGGAGTAAACTAGACCCAGGTTCTAATTGCAGATTCCTAATCCTCAATGAAAACATCACTCGCTTCTATTTACAGGCACAGAATGTGGGATCTGTATGGACACGCAAGTGCTAAGTCTACCTGGGAAAGGACTTCCTCTGAATCTTAAAAACACGTGAAGGAAAAGTTTCCCAGGAAATGAAAACTGTGCTCTTGAAGCTTTCTAGAACTGCAGTTATCTCTAATCCCAGACATCACATCCCAAATCAACTTGTGGGATGGTCCCTGGAGGTCACAATCAGGAAACCGTCTACTGAGGAACCTAGGGCTGGGCTAACCTTCTATAACATGAAATGGCTTAGCTATCCAGTCTCAAGTGTCTAAAAACACTTATCCCATAACTTCTCTGAACACTCCTTGAAATGTAAAAATGGCATCCAAGGGAATCATTTATAAACATTTTTGCAGAGATTTATGTTATCTCCACTAAGAATATCTAAATTTTAAGCACCCAACCAAGTCCAACTCTTCTTACATAATAGGCAAAGAAACAAAAAGCTAATTCTCTTCTTACCAAAACACTTGCCTCAATTTTATAGGCACACGGTCCATGACATAATAGTGGTTCAAATGAAGATATTTTCCAACTTACAATAGTATAAAAGTGCACCTTAGCCATTCTGTTTTTCATTTTTAGTAGAGTATTAAATCAATTATATGATTTACTTTAAGTTCTAAAATGTGATTTGAGATATATAATTTGGCCAACTATAGACTTAAATTTGTTTTGAATACATTTATGATAGGCTATTCAAAGATACAGTGTTTGGTAGTTTGGGATAACAAGTGCAGTTTTGACTTCTGCTGCTTGGTCTCATGTGAGTTGATCATGACGGGACTATATTATAAGTTGAGCAACATCTGTATTAACTCTGTAGTCAGCAGAATCAGAATTTGTTGCTGTTGTTACATTGACCTTAAATCTCATCCTTCTATTAGACAGAAAGCCTTCTAAGTTAATTACAGAGAATAAAATCACCCAGATAGATGTCCTATCTAAACATCTCAAAGATGTTGAGTTTAAATGGCCCAGGGAAAGAAGGGGCCGTTGCTTTTGTAACTTCCAGCTTGCAAACAAAACTAAAATAAGACCTAGTCCTGAACTCTTTTAAACCCACTTTACTCTTTCAGCCCTCATATTTCATAACCTTTTTGTTCTACCACAGAAATGGAACCTTAAACAAGGTTAAGTGTAATGGCTAAATAGTGTAATGGCTAATTTTCTATGATGATTTGACTGGGCCATGAGGTACTTAAGTATTTGTCTAAACATTCTTCCAGTGTGGGAAACAATATTTGCATATTACATTATGAGGGCAGTATGGTGTTTCTCAATGGAACTGGCATTTGAGTTGAAGAGTTGAGTAAAGAGATGACCATAATCAATGCCAGTATAGATGAGTATCACATAATCCACTGAGAGCCAAATAGAACAAAGGTGGCAAGAAGGAATGGCCTGCTCTCCATATTTGAACTAGCACATTGCTCTTTCCACATATGGGGCTCAAACTCCACCACACTGCACAGCTTCCTAGATACTACGGACCCAACTGAGACAAGACTGAACATCTCTAACTTCTGCATGGCAAGTAGAGGAACTTCTCGGCTTCCATTAAATGAGTATTATAATAAATCTAAATAGAAAGACAGATGTCCTGTAGACTGTCTAGGGAGAATCGTTATCAAATTAAGAATTACATGGGGAAAAAAAAATGGTGTCTGAAACCACTAGCAAAAAGTTACGAGACAAACTAGGAAATTCTTACCTGTCTCTAGACACTGGACCAAAGTAAGCATTTTTAGAACACTATTAATTTTGGTTTAAAATGCTATTTGTGAATGATACATTCTTATAAACATGAGATCTAAACAGAGAATTCTCAACAGAAGAAATACAATTGGCTGAGAACTACTTAAAGAAATGTTCAACATCTTTACCATCAGGGAAATGCAAATCAAAACTACTTTGAGATTTCATTTTATGGCTGTCATAAATACTAAGATCAATATAGCCAGTGAAAGATCATACTGGCAAGGCTGTGGAGTGAGGGGAACCCTTATCTATTGGTGATGGAAGTGCAGACTCACACAGCCACTATGAAAATCAGTGGTTCCTCAGGAAAACGGGAATTGACTTACCTCAAGATTCAGGTATACCACTCACTCACTCATTTTGGCTTATACCCAAAGGGCACTTCATCCTACTCCAGAGACACTTATTCAACCATGTACATACATTGCTACTCTAATCATAATATCCAGAAATTTGGAACATACTAGATATCCCTCAACAGATGAATAGCTAAAGAAAATGTGATATATTTCCATAATGGAATATTACTCAGCTGCTAAAAACAATATCATAAAATTTGCAGGGAAATGGATGGGACTAGAAAGAAATCATCCCGTATGAGGTAATGCAGACCCTGAAAGACAAATATGGTATGCATTCAGTTACATGTGGATACTAACTGTTAAGTCGATAACCAAGCTACAATCTACAGAGGTTAGGTATAGAGTAGGGGACTTGGAGGAAGGATGGATAGATCTTGCTAGGAAAAGAAAATAAAATATGATCTGGGAAGGGACCTGGAGCAGGAGTGTCAAGGTGGGAGAGGAAAGGGAAATGATGCAGGAAATATGGGAAGAGACAGCTAAAATTAATGCCACTTGAGGGGTAGTATGAAAATCCCATAAAGTAGAAGTTTCATAAAATAGATATGTAAATGAAGAATATCTAAAAGAAATCACCAAATAATGGAGAAGACAAACTCCCAACTAGATATCTCTCATCACCAAAGGAAACTTCCAGTACCAGGTTGGGTTGCATCTAATTGAGCTGTTAGACAAAGGGGTCTCAGGAGAACTCCCAAACAACTCATGCTGTTGTCAAGGCTATAATAGGTTGCTTCTACAAACTGACAGCAAGGCCCATTGCTGAAGAGAACACCAACTTAACTGACTGAACATGAAGAAGTGGAGTTTGTGCCTACATAGAACCTTGACTCCTACATGCTAGTTTCTTTTGTACAAGAAGACACTTTGCAAACTACCAAAGGAGAAACATCAACACCATCCCAGCCACAAATCTTTTGATCTACCATGGTGTCCTGCCTGCATGACATGCTAGTGTAACAGTGGCACAAAACAGGTTGGAGTAACCAACCAAAACCTGATTTGATGAATGCCCCCGCTACAAAATAGAGCCCATAAGTAGAGTCCCCAACCCTACTTGGGGACTAGATAGCCCACAGACTTAGGGAAAAAACAAATAATACAATACTGGCCCATAAAACAAAGAAGAAAGAAAATGAATCTATTGATAAAATGACTCCTAATGATAGTCTATACTCACAAATCAGTGCCTTGCTCAGCCATGATCAGAGAAGCTTCCTCCTGCAACAGATGGGAACAAATACATAGACACATAGCCAGATTTATACAGAAAGTGGAAGACTTTGAAACACTCAGCCCTAAATGAGACGACTCCAACAAATTATTTCCGTCAGGGCTCAACACTGAGGCAGAGGAGTCGGAAAGAGTGTAAGAGCCAAAGGGGATGGAGAACACCAAGAAAATAAGGCTCTCTGAGTTAGCATGGGCAAAGGCCTTATGAACTCACAGAGACTGAAGCAGCATGCACAGGGCATGCACCAAGGAGAAGTAAACATATGCTCTATTCCTAACCTAGAAGCTATTTGCAAAAGAAAATTTAGTTTTCTCCAAGGGAGTCTCACTGGTGAAAGAAACTACTATTAACAGTGGACCATGTACCCAGCAAGAGATGGTCAACAGAAAACACTCCAGGGCATCTTTGAACATTTTTTGTCCTATAATGTCATGTCAGGGCATTTTTTTATTTTATATTTTTATTTTATTTATACATATATATTTTCTCTCTTTCTACATGTGTCTGTTGCATATACATTATGGCTTCCAGCTTAATGTTTTTATTGGATTCCTAATTATGCAAATAAATGAGTTTCAGCATGTATATCTGTTTCTTGGGCTCTTTTCTTTCTGCTATTTTATTCTAATCCACTGTATTAGTTTTTGCTTTATGTTATTTTATCTTATTACTATTTCTTTGAAGTCTGTTTTCTAATGAAAGCCATAAAGGAAGTGAATCAGGGAGATGGAGAGGACCTGGGAGGAATAGGTGGGGGGAGAAACTACATTAGGATATATTATGTGAGGGGGAAGCTATTTTAATAAAATGAAAAAAAAAAAAAGAAAAGAAAAGAAACTAAACCAGCATTTAAAGGAATGTAGCCTAGTAACACTGAGAAGCTTTGGCATAACAAAGGGCGCCATCAGTCAGACAAAAGCAGCACCCTACGAAATGGGGAAATGCTTTTGTCAACTACACATCTAAGAGAGGGCTAATATCTAAAATATACAAAGAACTCAAAATAACTGAACATCAAGAAAACAAACATCTAATGAACAAGAAGGGATACAGATCTAAACAGAGAGTTATTGAAAGAGGAAACACAAATGGCTGAAAAACACTGGAAGAAATACTCAGCATTTTTAGCTATCAGGGAAATAAAAACTACTTTGAAATTTCATCTGACACAAGTCAGAATGACCAATATTAGAAAACTAAAAAGATGAGGATGTGGAATAAGGGAAACACTCATCCATTCATGGCAGGGCTACACACTGGTACAGACACTGTAGAATTCAGTACAGTCAGCAGTTCCTCAGGAAGCCAGGAACAGTTCTACCTCAAGATCCAGCTAGACCACCCTTAGGCATATACCCAAAGAACACCACATCCTACTACAGAGACACTTGCTCAGCCATGTTCATTGCTGCTCTATTCAAAGCTAGAAATTAAAAACAATCTAGATGCCCATTACTGTAGTTTAAAAATGAAACCTAGAAAAAATGGATCTAGAAAAAAACTCATCCTGAGGAAGATAACTGACCCAGAAAAAACAAATAAGTATACATTCATTTATATCAAGATATTATTTGATAGATCTTTGATAAGCAAGCTATAATCCATATTACCACAAGGTTAGGCAGATTGTAAGGGACTATTAGGTAGGGATGGATCTTCCAAGGAAATAGTAGTAGAATAGATAGTTATGTATGGACAAGGGACTGGAGAGGTCAGAGATGAGACCAGGAGGGAGAAGTACAAGTAATAGGCGGTGAGGAAGGGACTAATGAGGAGAGACAGCTAAAACTAAGGGCTATCTGAGGGGCAGTAATGGAAACCTAACACAGGAGAAGCTTCCTAAATAAGACAGATAAATGAAATGAATCTAAATGAAATTGCCAAAGACTGGGGGAGAGGGAGCCCCAACTAGACATCTCTCTTCATCAAATGAAGATTCCTGTACCAGGCATGGGTTACAGCTAGTCAAGTTGTAGGCCAACAGGGTCCTATGTGAATCCCCAAACAACCGGGATATTGCCAAAGTTATTGGTTGCTCTCCAGAAACTGAAAGCAAGGTCCCATTGCTGAAGAAACACCAAGGAGACAAGGCCTTCTAAGCATCGCAGAATTGATGCACATATGATCCAGCAGAGACTGTGGCAGTGTGCACAAGCCTATGACAGATGGGTTCCCTTCACTAAGAAGAGAAGTGGGCATGAGCCCTCATTTCTAACCCAAAAATATAGCCACATATGATAACTACCCACAACTGAAAAATTAGCTTTCTTCAGTGGAGTCACACTGGAGAGACAAGCCACTCTTAAAGGTAGACCTCATGCCAAGTAAGTAAATGTCCAACAAACAATGAACTCAATGGCGTCTTTGGAGACCCTTTGTCTTATAATGTTTTCTCTGGGATTTTTTATTTTTGATTATTGTCTTTTAACCTATAGGTCCTTTGTTGGTTTTGTAGTTTTGTAAAATTTCTGTGTATGAATTTGTGTGTCTCTGTATCTCCCTGTTCCTTATGCTGTTTCTTTAAATATTTTTCCAGTTTGCTTGTTTTGTCCTATAGTTACAGACAGTTGTGAGCTGCTATGTGGGTGCTGAGAACTGAACCCAGTTAGTTACTCTCAAAGAATAGCAAGTAATTGTAACTATGAAATCATCTCTCCAGCAACCCACCATAAGACTTTCTGGAATCATCCCTGTTTAAACTTGGTAGGGTCCATTATCCTGTAAGCAAGGAGCCAAAAGAAAACGTTTATAGGAATTTCCATATGTGACAAGCTCTCTTGACTCACTCATAGCAGAGAAAGCTCTCCATCTTTGAATCACTGCAAAGAACCTTTATATGTACGTTTTTATGACTTCTCCATTAAGAACATAGAAGGCTACTCCATTTCCTTAATCTAGCTAAAATTTCCTTTCCTTCCTTACCCCTTGGAAAGTCATCTTTTCAAGTTCTGGTAGCCAACTGCATAGTCAGAACCTTTTGACTGGAGGAGGGAGCCATACTCCTAGATACTCTTCCCTCCCACACAGGGCTTCAGAGGACAGCGGAGGGGGTGGGGGTGGTAAGGAATCTCTATGTCAAGACACTGTCTTCTGCAAGTCAAAGAAGTAGAAGTCCTCTCCCTCTGTTCTGGAGCGTCTGGATCTAAAACCGGCCAGTTGCATCCTAAAACTTGCCCAATCTAGGCAATGATTCAGAACAGGGAAAATATTCAAGGTTTTGACTAAAGCTGTTTCTGGTTTGAGAACTGGTTGTGGATCTCTCCTCTTCCATTTTTCTGAACCTGACAGGAAATTAAAACTTGAGTGGCCAGATTCACAAAGGGGAAAGGGGAGCAGGGAGGGAGGGAACATCAGTTTGCATCTTCTAAATTAGTTTTCAACTACACAAGCCCCAATGTGGTTTTAAATAAAGCCCCTTAAAAGCAAAGAACTTTTAACTTCCACCTTTTGTTCTTTGTTCAAACTAAGTATAAGTTTTTCAAAGGATCCTTGACTATCTTTGGCTGAAGTTTCTTACATCTCAAATACGATTATAAAGAAAAGAAAGATGTTTTGAGCTTGACTCATAAGTAATTTTTAATTGTTTATTTTTTGAGATTAATATAATTAAAACATTTCCTCTTCCCTTTTCACCCTCCAAAACCTACCATATACTACTCCTTGCCATTATTTGAATTTGTAGTGTGTGTGTGTGTGTGTGTGTGTGTGTGTGTGTGTGTGTGTGTGTGTATTGTTCCATCTGTATACTGTTACTTGTATGCATGTTTTCAGGTCTGATCATTCCATTTAGTGTTTCAACTAATTTAATCTACACATAACAGTGTAGACTGTTGTAACAGAGACTGGTGGATTTGAAGGTAAAGGCTAGGGAACTCTCCCACTCAGATCCCTCCATGCCTCTGCCTCCCATGATTATTTTGTTCCCCCTTCTAAGTGAGATTAAAGTGGAGGAGAAAGAAAGGAGGAAGAAGAGGAGAGGAAGAGGGAGGAGGCAGAAGAGGAGGAGGAGGAGGAGGAGGAGGAGGAGGAGAAGGAGAAGGAAGAAGAAGAAGAAGAAGAAGAAGAAGAAGAAGAAGAAGAAGAAGAAGAAGAAGAAGAAGAAGAAGAAGAAGAAGAAGAAGAAGAAGAAGAAGAAGAAGAAGAAGAAGAAGAAGAAGAAGAAGAAGAAGAAGCAGGAGCAACAGCTGCTCTGCTTTTCTAAGTAGATGACTCTGTCCTTGTCCCTCAATGAAAAGATATGAGTTATTTAAATGTTGGAATCTCCATTTTTGGAGACAAATGAGACAACTTTTCACTCTCCTGAGTCAGGTCATTACAACCTAGTGAGAAAACTCATATTCTGAAGTGTTTAACTAATGGTAGATAAACATGGTCCTCCAAGTACCATGTCCCATGGAACAGAACCCTTTCACAGATTTCCATTTTACAGGCATCGAACACCAGCCTGTCTTTGATTCCTATAAAATCACATATAGATATAAAAAGTCAGAAACCAGATCTTAAGCTTAGCTAAGCAGAGAAAAACAGCTATACCACCAAACTTAATTGGGCACTCAAATTTTAAGCTTGAGTTTTAACAAAATGATCATTGTCTCCAGAGTAATGTTTCATGAATTTTCTCTAGGCTTTCATCTCAAAAAGGCTACCTCATGAAATTTTAGATTTGGAATAGTAAAAGAAGTAACAACATGTAATTCAGCACACTCCTCCTCTCCTGCCCCACATGACAAACAGTGGAACATGAGCTCAGCCTCATAAAAGCAGAGAGGGAAAGCATCCAGTCCAGCTCTGGAGTTCACTAGCCCATGTTAGCTAAGCTTACATCACTCACATAAAACCAGATCCCACAAGGGCTTTGCATTAGTAAAACATTGGCTCATGTCCCATGTCTGTTACAGTTCACAGAATGTTGTTTTAAATGTGTATCTCCTAATAAATTCAGCCATGGAAGGGATTCCTGACAACTGAAAAAACATATATGTTATTTTCAAATCAAGGTCAAAATTTAGAAAGGCATTTAAAGAGATTCAAGGACAGGATATATCTTTCTTTAATATTTGAGAGGCAAAAATAAATAGACTGTGTTTTAGTCAGGATTTGTATTCCTGCACAAAACATCATGACCAAGAAGCAAGTTGGGGAAGAAAGGGTTTATTCAGCTTACTTCCACATTGATGTTCATCATCAAATGAAGTCAGGACTGGAATTCACACAGGGCAGGAACTTGGAGGAAGGAGCTAATGCAAAGGCCATGGAGGGATGCTGCTTACTGAATTGCTTCCCCTGTCTTGTTCACCTTACGTTTATAGAACCCAGGACTACCAGCCCAGGAAAAGCAGCAGTCACAATGGGTCCTCCCACCCTTGATCACTGCTTGAGAAGATGCCTTACAGCTAGATCTCATGGAGGCATTTTCTCAAAGAAGGCTCCTTTCTCTGTGATAACTCCAGCTTGTGTCAAGTTGACACACAAAACCAGCCAGTACAGACAGATAGACAGACCGACAGATGATAGATGGATGATCAACACCAAATATCAAATGGATCCCAAAAATTACTGTTACAGAGACAGAGAGGCAGAATAACTAGAGAACAAGATGCATGGCTGGAGCAAACTGAAGTTTCAATGCAAACCACCACATCATGGGTATATTTAGAGGTATTCCTGCCCACAGCTTTATGGATATTTCCTTGTATATCTTTCTTTCATACTATTTTAAAATCATTTTTGAAAAGCTTTCAAGTTTCAGATAGTAGTTTGCATATGAGGTAAACACTGCAGATTCACTCTCTGAGTGAGTCTCTTTCCCATTACTCAGTTGTGTTTCCTAGATATTTAGATATGATTGATCAGGGATGTGGTGATATTTGTAATGTCATTGCTACTCTCTAAGCATTCCAGGTCAAAGTTCCTTATGAAACTATAAACTAAAATTAAATGGTCTTCCTAGAAATGCATGTGTGTGCCTGAATATTTGTTAATAACTGTTCCCATAAGGACATTATTCTAATGGATGTGTGTAAGCTCATTTTGAAATAATAAGGATCCTACAAAAAATAAAATGGTGGATGTTGAAGACTGCTCAGCAGGCAAAGAGCTTGTAGCATGAGGAAGAGAAGAAGCAGAGGTGGGATCCCCAGTGCCCACCTACCTGTCATCCCAGCATGTAAAAGGTGGAGACTAGGGCTCTTCAGAGCATGCAGGCTGGCTAATCTAGCCAAATTTTGTGTGAGCTCCTGGTTCAAATGAAACAACTTGACTCAATACATAAGGCTGGAATAACAGAGAAAGACATCTGACTTCAACCTCTGGCCTCCGCACACATCCATGCACAGGTACACAAATGCACACATGTGTGCACACATATACAAATGTATTAGTTAATAAGACACATTTATTTTGCATAAGCACGAAAGTATAAAATGGCTAAAGACACTGGAATCATTCATGAAACATTTAGACTTCATGACCCAGACAAGCATCAGGTCAAGATTAAAGTATATCATCTACACCATTTGCCAGTCAAGCCAGAATCTGGGGTCCAAGGATAACTCAGCAAGATTTTCTCAAACTAGACCAGATCAGAAGCAGCCAGCATTGGCCATATATAAAGAAGTCACTTTTTTGTTTGTTTGTTTATTTTTGTTGTGGTTGTTTTTTCAAGTCAGGGTTTCTGTGTATAGCCTTGGCTGTCCTGGAACTCTGTAGACCAGGCTGGCCTTGAACTCAGAAATCTGCCTGCCTCTGCCTCCCAAGTGCTGGGATTAAAGACATGTGCCACCACTGCCCGGCTGAGAAGTCACTTTTTAAAACAGAAAATGACATCAAGATAACTAGTTGCCAAGAGTCTGAGAAGGGCCTAAGGAAAAGAGTTCAGTGACATAGTGCTCTACTTTCAGAGACAGTCTTCCTTTAGAAACCTACCTAGTGTCCTACTAGAGAGTGGAAAGTGACTTATAAAAATAGATAGAACTAAAGTTACAGATCCTGAGAATCAGGGCTCTTTCAGAGGTATAGTTGACTGCTTCCATTTTATTACATAGCGGATCAGAGGAATGAAAATGCATCTTCAGAGAAACTCATTATTCAGGCACCAGTGGAGGAATGTAGAATGTGGCATGTGGCACTGAGGCTGCACAGATCACACAGTGCCTTGGATACGCATCAGTAAAAGCCCTGGTCACTGCAGACTGGGCTCAGTTAAGTTTTTAGTGTGGTCTCTGTTACAGAGGATTGAAGCTAGGGCCTTTGATTTACTAGGCAAGCACTCTGTCACCAAGCTAGAGCCCAGCACCTAATCATCTGCTTTTGAAAGTCTGCAAACACATAGGATGTGTAAGTGACAGACAGATCAAACCAATCCCTAAAAGACAGCCTAAGGAAAGGATACCTGTGATAGGCATGAAAACCTGGGGTCAATCAGTCAGTACCCCGAACTGAAAAGAACATTTACTATGTAGCATATGCCAGTGCGCTAATAAAGGTTTTATAGATAGTATCTCAATTATTCATTGTTTCTATCTTTGGTGGCCACCAACTGTATGCCAAGAACCGTCCAAAGAGAATTGTAATACAAGAGTTATTAATGTCACCAATGCAAAGAGGAAAAAAGATTCATATTACAGTTAACACAGTATGGTGCCCGAGGATGTAACACTAATAACCATTAAGCTGAGGACAGGGGGAATTATGTTTGGAGACAGTTGATTCAAACTTCTTCACTCTTCAGAGTTTTTGTGTTTCTGGAGAAATAGATATTTTTCTGTCCTTTGTTTTTTATACTATAAAAGAAGAAATGCTCTTGACATCCCCAAATTAATTTATAACTCTAAAGAATTCTTGAAGAAGCCAGACGGTGGTAGTGCACACCTTTAATCCCAGCACTTGGGAGGCAGAGGCAGGCAGATTTCTGAGTTCGAGGCTAGCCTAGTATCCAGAGTGAGTTCCAGGACAGCCAGGGCTACACAGAGAAACCCTGTCTCCAAAAAAAAATAAAATAAAATAACAAAAACAAAAAAACAAAAGAATTCTTGAAGAAAACCAAGGAGCATGGATGAAATGGAAAAGGCACTGTAATGATATCAGTCATGCCAGCCAAGAATGTTCCATGCAGCATCTGTCTCACGACAGTGCTATAGTCTACAGCTCTTGCTCTTGCTCTCTCCTCTCTGTCTCTGTCTGTCTCTCTGTCTCTGTCTCTCTGTCTCTCTGTCTCTCTCTCTCTCTCTCTGTCTCTCTCTCTCTCTCTCTCTCTCTCTCTCTCTCTCTCTCTCTCTCTCTCTCTCTCTCTCTCTCTCTCTCTCTCTCTCTCTCTCTCTCTCTCCCCCCATCTCTGTCCTCTGTCTCAGTCTATGTCTGTGTGTATGCACGAGTCTGTCTTTCTCTCTGCATCTATTTTTGTCTCTCTGTCCTCCCCCCCACCCCGTCCTCTCTGTCTCTCTGGGTGTCATATGTGTGTATGCATGTGCCTTTCTCTCTCTCTCTCTCTCTCTCTCTCTCTCTCTCTCTCTCTCTCTCTCTCTCTTTCTCTCTCTCTTTCTGTGTGTGTATGTGTGTGTCCCTCTGTCTGTCTCTCTCTCTGTCTCTCTCTGTCTCTCTCTGTCTCTCTGTCTCTCTCTCTCTCTCTCTCTCTCTCTCTCTCTCTCTCTCTCTCTCTCTCTCTCTCTCTCTCTCTCCCTCCCTTTCTCTCTCTCTCCTTTCCCCACATAAATACATGCTTTCAAACCTTTAAAAAGAATTCAAATACGAAAATTCTTAACCTTGACCCAGACTGTTTGTGGAAGCTTCAGATGTGAATGAACATTAAGTCAAATGTGACATTGAAAGCAAGCAGCAACTGTGGGGAGTATATCACTGGCTGTGACTTGAGGGTGTACTCTTAGCAAAGCACTTTCTCACATGCTGTCACATTGACCTGTAGCCATACAAATGTTTAAGATAAATTGTCCATATCCAAATAGCATCCATTTAATGTAAATTGGAAATTCTTTAAAGATAAAACTCTTAAATTACTAAATAAATAACATGGTAAAGATATGGCCATCCCAAAAATTCTCCAGAGTAATTTAGTGTTCACATACTAAAATCTCTGGCCTGTTTTCAAATTGGGTAAAAATAATAATAAGTAACTATCCATTTTATCAGTGGCATGGAATTACTGCATACATTTGCAATGTACATAGCTGAGAGGAATAAGGTTAACTCTACTGGGCAACATGCCAATCTCAGCCCCCCTAAACCCACTATTCCCTGTGTCCCTGTGTTCACACACCGAAACCCGGTTTTTAGGTGAATCCTTTCCAGCATACACAGGAACTACACTGTTCAAACAGTGCTCCTTCATTATCTCTTAACTCAATGTATTAGTCAGGGTTCTCTAGAGTCACAGAACTTATGGTAGTCTCTATGTAGAAAAGGAATTTATTGATGACTTACAGTCTGTAGTCCAACTCCCAACAATGGTCAGCAGGAGCTGTAAATGGAAGTCCAAGGATCTAGCAGTTGCTCAGTCCCACAAGGCAAGCAGGTGAAGCAGAGCAGAGCCTTCCTTCTTCCATATAGGTCTCCAGCAAAAGGTGTGGCCCAGATTAAAGGTATGTGCCTTTAATCCCAGATGCCCTTGCTTCAACTCGTAGATCTTCCCATCTTAATCTTCTGGGATTCATAGCCACTATGCCTCAAGATCTCCATGCCAAGATTCAGGTGGGAAACTTGTATCTCTCAGCCTCCAGATTAGAGCCACAGGTGAGCCTTTTAATTCTGGACTGTAGTTCATTTCAGATATAGTCAAGTTGACAACCAGAAATAGCCACTACAATCCACCCCTTGTCAACTTGACACAAATAATATCTCATGTCCACATGAAATAATAAACAAAATCATGAATATGCCTAACATGATAGGAAGGAATAGTTAATTCTTTGTACAATCACAAACACATTTGTAAATTTACAATGGGGCAATGTCCCTTGGGAACATTCTTTTAGTGTCTCAACTTAAATATCAATTGATGTTAGAGAAATTGGAAGAAAGAAAAATGTATTCTTAACAAAATAAGACAGAAGCACTCATAATTACTTTATAATCATCATTTCTGCAACTGATTACGTGGCCCTAGCTAGTATTTATAACTACCTTCTTCTACTACCCATTCTGTATTTCCTTCCCCCTCAGCAAGCACCTCAGCAGGTCTTGGCTCTTTTCCTGGAGGATTGACCCATACCTTCATTTCTGATGGGTCTGCATCCTTTGTCATCCTGCTTGGATTAGGTTGTTGTAATTTCCCATTGACTTTAATCACAGGACATGGAAGTACTAAGAGATCCCCTAAGGGATCTCCTACACTCCAGACATAATCCTGCTTACCTCCATTGTGAAGAGGCAATCCAATTTCTCCATGATAATCTGGATCTATCACTCCTCCTAACACTGTTATTCCTTTCTTAGCCTGTTGGTTTAAGGGCATTAGAAGCCCAAAATGACCAGGGGGGAGTCTGAGCTTCCAGTTCAATGGAATGTTTGTTGTGGCTCCTGGTAGGAGAACTCTGCCCTCTGAAACCAAAACTCCTAGGCCAGCAGAACCTAGAGTTGTAGGGACAGGAAGCAAAAATTTTCCTAGAGGGTCACTAGGAGTGATAGTGAAAGACCCCCAGAACTGGGGAGATCCTTACTCAAGTCTCGGGATGACTCGACCACCCAATAACTCATGAGAGACCGAACTTGCTACAATCACATGAGGTTTATTTGGGATAGGCCGGTACCGGGGTCGATCTTGTGACCATGCTGGCCAGAGGAGTTCGACCCCCGAACACGAGAAGTGAAAGTTATTTAAGGGAAAAACCACAAGTTGGGGGTGGGGAGAGGGTTACCAAGGAAACATAACATAAAAACAGTGGAAAATTTCAGAGGGACCCAACCCAAGGTATTCAGTTAGGGACGGGAACATTCCCCTCCCTAATTTACATTCCTTCTAGGAATGTAATCTTCATCTACCAGCCGACAGGGTGGAGAGCCTTGGCAGGGTGGAGAGACTCATAAACCAGTAGACCTTCATTCCTAGTTCTGCCCTCATTGTGGACAGTCAGAAGGGGCAGGTATCGGGAACCAGAGCCCTGAGGCTCTGAGTTAGCCAAGTTCCTGGAACTAGCCACTTCACATTTTTGGCTTGATATAGAGGTTTTCCATGCCCCCTTTTAGGTAAAGGTTACACATTATACATATATTTCTATTAAATGCCCTCATTTTAAATTCTAAGATTCTCCAGCCTTTCAATAGTGAGTGGAACTATTCCCTTTTCCACCCCTTGATTCCTGGACCCATGAATCCTAGCTATGGGGGAAACTATACCATATATTGGACACTGATTCAAAGCATATACTGCCTTCTGAAGAACTCTGCCACAGCCCTCCATGCTGTTGCCATCTAATTGGTGCTGTAGCTGTGTCTTCAAAAGGCAATTCCATCTTTCTATCAGACCAGCAGCTTCAGGATGATGGGGAACATGGTAAGACCAATGGATTCCATGATCATGGGCCCACTGTAACACTTCTCTGGCTGAGAAGTGAGTTCCTTGGTCAAAAGCAATACTGTGTGGAATACCGTGATGACAGATAAGCCATTCAGTGAGTCCACAGATGGTGGTTTTGGCAGAAGCACTTCATGCAGGAAAGGCAAACCCATAACCAGAATAACTATCTACTCCAGTAAGAACAAAACGTTGTCCTTTCCATGGAGGAAGTAGTCCAATGAAGTCAACCTGCCACCAGACTGCTGGCTGGTTTTGTATGCCAACTTGACGTAGGCTGGAGTTATCACAGAGAAGGGAGCTTCAGTTGGGGAAGTGCCTCCATGAGACCCAGCTGTGTGGCATTTTCTCAATTAGTGATCAAGGGGGTAGGGCCCCTAGTGGGTGGTGCCATCCCTGGGCTGGAAGTCTTGGCTTCTATAAGAGAGCAGGCTGAGCAAGCCAGGGGAAGCAAGCCAGCAAGGAACATCTCTCCATGGCCTCTGCATCAGCTCCTGCTTCCTGATCTGCTTGAGTTCCAGTCCTGATTTCCTTTGGTTATAAACAGCAATGTGGAAGTATAAGCTAAATAAACCCTTTCCTCCCCAACTTGCTTCTTGGTCATGATGTTTGTGTAGGAATAGAAAACCTGACTAAGACAAATTGATACCAGCATAGTGGGGTATTCCTGTGACAACCTGACCATGTTTTGGGGAGGACTGTGAAAGGACTTTGAAACTTTCAGCTAGAAGAGTCACTGGTTGTTAAGAACTGTCATGGACTGGGGTTTCTTAGGGGTCCCATGTTCCGTGGGACGATGGATTCTGGCCAGGTGTGTACGGGATTCGGCTTTGACAAACAGACTAGACACGAGTGGTGTAAGGTCTGAGTGTATTTTTCAAATATGGAGTCAGGTTTATATAATCAATACAGAAGGGTTTGAAAGAGTCAGGTGGTACAATGGTCAAGATACATCAAAACAAGGTGTAGGTACATCGCCCTTCTTAGGAACACAATGAGTCAGCAGCAAAGTATGTACATGTTAATTTGGCAGGAACTAAACAGGGATTATAATCTGAAAGGAAGCTAGCTCTGACTAAGGTGACCTTGGTTTAGAAGCCAGGTGCAGATAGTTTCTCTTCAGTTTGTTGTTTTGGTTACAGACTGGGTGGGCCTAAGTAAGTTCCTCAACTATGTTAGTTTTCTGGGCTAGCGGAGGTTAGCCCCAGGGAACACTTGTTAAGCTAGTTCCTAGGAGTGATTCAGCTGCAAATCTAACATGGCCTGCCTTATGTTGACTAAGAATGAGAATTTCACCTGATCTTGCCCTGGGATAGGTCTCTCATTCTGTAAGCTTTAATGCCCTACCCACAATGCTGGAGGCAATTAGTTTGAATGGCTTAACATTCCAAGCCAGGGTTTGACTAGGACTTTGGAACATTGGTGAAGGTCAGAGAGCAATCTCCGAATTTTCTCTTACTAGCTGTAAAGAAATGATATCTTGGTGGGCTCCTAGCACACAAGTACGAGGACATATATGGGCTACCTCTGAGTTTGGCGTGCCAGGTGACAATGCGGAGGCAGGAGACTGACTTTCCTTGAAGTTTACGCCTCAAATACCTCCGTCACACAGTGTGCATGGCAAAGAACTCTGTGGGATGTTCTGTGGGATCTTAGAAGATCATGTTGAGAACAGAGATGGAGGCCTGGCTTGTGAAATTTCAGAGGGAAGATTAAAGACTTATCAGGGCCATGTTGTTTTGATTGTGAAGATTCTGTGGTTTTGGTTAGCTGGGGCTGAAGTATCAGCTGTGATTAACAAGATACCATAACTACTAAAGTGAAAACTTTGCATTACTGGGACTATTGATGCTGGTTAGCTGGAGCTAAGAAATTAGCGGTGATTAAGAAGAGACCACCACCATGGAGGTGACATCTTCTGGGAAGTGTTTTCTGAGAGCACAAAGAAGCTGTGTTCCAGAGATAGCCAAAGTTGTACCTTGTGCTGCAGCAGGACTTGGTAATGTGTAAGAATCACCCAGCTGGTACTGGTTTTGAAGGCATGAAGGGGTCATAAAGAGCAGCTGAGTCTCCATACAGTGAAAGGCTATGGAAGTCCATCTGTGAAGAGCAGCCTCTGTTTGCAATTGATGGCCCAGGACTGAAGGGGTCATACAAAGGAGTTGAGGCTTGGCATTATTAAGAGAGCCTATGAGAGGCTATTGGTGAAGCCTAGTTACAGCGGAAGACAGCAGTGTTTTGGAGATGCCAGTACCATGAATGACCACCAAGAACAGCAGCAGCAGTGGAGTACAGGCATCTGGAGCCTAGAAGACAAGATGTGTGCTACAAAGGGCAGAGCTGAAGAGGTGACTCAAGCCCTTGGAGGAGCCCAGAAGATCATGAGTTGGATCCCAGACATTGATTTTGCTTTTGATTGTGACTGTGCCCTGATATTTTCCCTCTTGAAGAAAGAACGTATTTTAGTGGAGCCCACAGTTAAGAGACTTTGAATTTTAAAAGATATTGGACATTTTAAATTGATTGAACTTTTAATATGTAAAGACTGTGGGACTTTAGATCTTGGGAATGAATAAGAAAGGAAGGGTTGAGGATTAATAGTGATGTGTTTGTGTGTCAAGTTGACAAGGGGTCAGTTGTACTGGCTGGTTTTGTGTGTCAACTTGACACAGGCTGGAGTTATCACAGAGAAGGGAGCTTCAGTTGGGGAAGTGCCTCCATGAGACCCAGCTGTGTGGCATTTTCTCGATTAGTGATCAAGGGGGTAGCGCCCCTTGTGGGTGGTGCCATCCCTGGGCTGGAAGTCTTGGCTTCTATAAGAGAGCAGGCTGAACAAGCCAGGGGAAGCAAGCCAGCAAGGAACATCTCTCCATGGCCTC